>NC_134834.1:128659873-128876240 GCF_004210375.1 Tachypleus tridentatus | reverse complement strand
AGTTGATGTGCTTTAACTTAGTAGATATTGATAATTATGTTATTTTGTCTTAGAGAACTCTGATTTGAACAAATGTACATGTCAACAAGTCTAACGGACAGTCATTAATAAATTGAATATGGTAAAAGAAAGCCATGGAATCTAGTTCACTTTTATGTGCAGGGATTCTGTAATAACGTTCTCTTTTTTTTCTCAAAACTTTCAACAATTTTTTTTAGAGTGGTAAAAATAATATATACATTTATTATTCATGATTGCTTGTTAACTACATATTTTTAGGTTGTTTCATTATGCAACACATTTTGTTACTGGTTACAGACCAGTTTATTATTTTCAATCATAATTAGGTAAATGTGTGTATGTAAATTATTAAAACTCCTTTATTGAATATAATACAACAGCTTCGTACTCTTGGTTGTTACTAGTTATGAATGATGTGAGTTCTACACTGTTTATTAAATTATTAACTGTCTTTATACTATTCAATACAGGTAGTCTTGTGTTGCATTGTATTGAGTAGTTTGTTTTTGTCTGTTACAACAGTTAGTGTAAAGAACTGAACAAAGCTATAGATGAAATTACTGTACTCCTTGATTAAATTCATAGAAAACACCAACAATAATTAGTGGGATTAATTACAGTGGTGATGCTATATTTTATATATGCGACTCGTACATTATAATAAAAATTAATCAACAAAGCATTGGACCTACATGAAATTTGTGTATAAATAATTTTGAGAATTATGATTAAAAACTAATGAGGTTCGTATGGTTTTATTCAGTAATGGTAAAGTTAATTCATTCAGTGGTTTCTTACTTCAATACATTTTATTTTTTCAGCTTTGCAGTTTTACCTAAGTGGTGTTTATCTTGTATTTGCCAACAGTTAATTTTGGCTTTATTGTGTCATAATCCTTTGAAAAAAAGAAAGTGCTGGCTTGCTGTACAACAGACACCTGAACTCCTTTCTGTGAATGAACAAGTCTTCATTACTGAACATGCAGATCTAGTGTAACCTTATTTTCAAATGGCTAAATGGCCAGAGTGTAATTAGATAAGAACCAGTAACTCTCTCTTTTCATTTCCAGATGTCATGTCATATATAAAAGATTGAACACACACAGAAGAAGAGTCTGTTTTATGTACAACCAAAACTGGAGAGTACTTCTTATAAACAGATAAAACGTTCCTGACACTGCCTGACCCACCGTGTTTCTGTACTCCTTTCCTACCTCTGTCTGGATGTTCAGTATTTGTTTTTTTATGTGTCTAAGATTCTTTAACTGTTTTGTGTGATATCATTTTCCAAACTTTTATTCAAGCCTTCTTTTGGTATTCTAGGTGTCTGTTTCATGAGTCCCGATGCCTTCATTTCCTTCCCTGTTGCTTTTGAGTGGTTAAGAAATGTTTGGCCTCATACCCTTTTGAATTTTGTTCTGTTTTGGAAAAACATGTCAATTTTAAACCAATTTTAGCAACTTCTTTGGCCATTTTGTTCTTTTTTAAGTCTCTGGCAGAAAACCTCTGCATATAATTTATTTAGTAATTGAGAATTAGGAAAATATGGCATTTTTCTACTGACTTTCAGAAAGCAAAGATATGGGACTTGAAGGGCTAAAAAAAAGGCTTAAGTTTTCTCTAAAAATAATATCACAGTGCACATTCTCAGAACCCATTCAGTATGCATGCAAAATCTCTAGGTTCTTTCCTCTTAAAGCTGTGGTGGTCACACACACACTCTTTTATTATTATAGACTAGCCATCTTTATCAGACATGGCCAGTAGGGTGTGTTAGCAGATAAAGGATAAAAATTAAAATGTCCCAATTTTTTTGCTCAGTTGTGCCACTGCATGAGAAAAGAACATAGACAAAGTTTCGTTTCAATCGAAGTATTTAGGGTCGCCATCCCTCATAAAGTTCACTATTTTCCTTAAATTTACCCTACATTACATTGTTAATGGTAATTAAATTATTTAAAGAAATTATTTAATATTTATTGATTATACAATTAGCAAAACATAAAACTTGAAAGAAAAATTTATTTCATTGAAGTTTTATCTTGCCTGTCCCCTTAGCATTATGTTCGCGATCTTCTGCCACCTGAATCATATACCGAAATTGATCTTCGTTCTTGGTGCGGCCCTTTGCCATAAACTGTTGAATTAAAGCTACTCCTCTTTCAGCTGCGTCATTTGTCGCAAAAGTTTCTTTACTCTGTCCTTTCCTTGTTTGTACTCTTGAGGCACTCCACTCTTTCGGTGGTAATGATAAAATGCGCTACTAATATCCAGATGGTAGAAAATTTTCTTCGTTGCGAGGTAAAAAATCTGGAAGTTTTCTGGAAACAGCATTGCTTGCAGCATCAACTGTTAAACGTGGAGTTGGCCTAGGAGATTCTTTCACGGTATTCATATTTGAGACCATCTTGAGTTTGTAGCTATTCGTTACACCGTCATCAAAGAGCGCAAGCCCAACTGCAACCTCAGATAAATGCCGATTTCATTGCCTTCGTACCAACTTCCTTAATCGTATGATTTTCATGCAATGCAAGTTCCTTGAGTAGTGTAAGGTCCCTTCGAGCTGCCACGGAAGCATCCTTAGCTGTAAACCATGAGAGCAAGTAATGTTTAGTTATAAAGACACACAAATCTCCAAGTTTGCTGCAGAAATGTGCATCAAATGAAACGATATGAAGCAGGCTGTGATTGCAGTCTACCAAACTCCTCTTGGAACATCCAAATTTTAGAGAATATATTGCTCGAGCCATCCATCGTGCACGATGTACAGCACCAGAAGTGCGGAAAGAAACTGAAGAACATCCGTGTGGAAGAGATCCAAGAAAAATGACAGCTAATTCCAAGAGCTCTTTATAATCGTCCCATGGTTGATGAGATTGAAGGAGATTCTGACAAAATTGAATAATATCATCCTTCCAAGGCTGTATTCGGAGTGGCATTGCTTCTACTGCTGTTATGTACTTAGTTTTATTAATTTTAGGCCAACAATCTCTAAAGTTTAAAAACAAAGTAATATCTGGACTTTTTGATGTCTCTATCACGAGAGTAGAGAATACAGCTCAGAAGAATCTCCAAAATGTGATGTCTACAGGCAAGGTGCAAGAGCTCATGTTCAAGTAACATTTCAATCCTCAGACAGACGCCAGATTTGGATCCTGTATTGGTCGCCGTGGTGTCAAAGCAAAGCGATTTTAATTCTGTCTTTACATTCCATTCTACTAAAACTGATCTGATCTCAGAAGCTACTGAATTTGCATCCCCACTATCAATCTTGGGCACTGAAAGAATCTTCTCTACACCTTCACCTGAAACTAAAATTGCCAAACGTTCGATCTTCTCTCTGCCAACCAAGTCAGGCATCAGCTTACCATCCCAATGTAATGTCAAAGGAACGTTTGAGAAAAACTTTCCTTCAATTCAGCTGCTAGAAGAGTACGGTTAGTAATTCGTTTCCTCCTTATGGAACTGGGGCTAATGGCAAGATCCTCGATATTATGTCCAATATGAGCTGCAAAAGGAAGCAAAATTTGTGCGGCTTTTCGGTCACTGATCTGGATTCTGTCTAAAGCGAAGCTAGCCTTTCACTAATGCCAACTTTTCGTTTGGTTCTGAAGCACGTTGTTATTTTGTACGCATTCGCAACCCCTAAATATTAATGTATTGGATTGATTTTTATGCTAGCATATTTTTTTCATTGAATGGAATTAAATTATAAGCGAGCGACTGAGTGTCACAACTTTTTGTTTTTTGACGCACCCTAATGGCCAGGGTATTACCTGAACAGAGGGTTAATGCTTAACTGCTTTTAAACAGGAGGGATCAAAATTTTGCTTTTGTGTAACCAATACATGTCAATAATCATATTTTTGTGAAATAGATAGCTTAAGATTGTAAAACTTCAAAAAATTTAATTTTTGGTTTCTTGTGGAGTCTCACTGTCACTTTTGTTTCATATTTTTTACTGCTTATGATTGGCAATCAGAATCTTTTTATATTTTCTCTGAGATACATAATTAGCATCAGAAATATTATCATGCCTAACTCCCTTCTTCCCTCTGCAAATAAAGAATAACTTATTTTTGCAGAATTTCATGGGTTTAACTAACTAATCTTAGACTATGAAAAGGTTAGGTTTGTTTGTCTGCAGACACAATATCATTTGATGGAGGTTTGTTCTGATACCACAGGCACATCACTATAAAATACACAATTTTTTTTATGTTATTTTCTCTTAAATCAGACCATGATAAAAATGCAAGAATACTAATTTTGCTACAACATTTTTTTGATTGATACATAAGTCAGTTTTTTTTTTATATAAAGTTTCATTTGAATTAATAAATGTATAATAAAATTACTTCTAATACATATTTTGAAAACAGTTTGTCAGATGCAAACAAACTCTAATAATATGAATTGTAATGCTTTTATGGATGGTTTCTTCTAGGAAAAGAAACAAATGTTTTTAGAAAACTTGTGCATGGTTATTTTTAAAAATACATAGAACAATTTTTTTAGAAACAATGAATGGAATAAAACTTAAACTCTTGTTCAACCCTCAATTTAACATTCACTCTCTCAGCTAGCCAAACTATTCAACTCACTTTTAATTTAAAATCAAAGACTATTTAGAAACTTACACAAACACAGTATATGTATGGTTAGACTAATATTATAATGTATTACTCGAAGAATAAAATATTTCTATTTTTTTTGTTACATAATACTTATGATTGTATCTTTCTTATTTGTATTACAACAAAGCCAATTGATTTATATTTTATATTTATTATAATTGTAAGTATTTAATAAACTTTAATATCAGATGACTGTTGCCTAGATACTTATTTTAAACAATTTTTTTTACTGTCCAGTGAAGGTTTCAGTAAGAGAGCTAAGAGCTCGCAAATAAAAGTTTTAATTTAGAGAAACGTCTGTGTGTAATAAAAATAATACCCAGGTACACTATCTGAGAATTCCCTTAGTGTCTGTGCAAAGTTATAGGTCTCAAGGTTCTTTCCTCTTGGAGCAATGGCATTGACTGACCAACATGCACTCTTACTGTTTTATTAGTATAGATTTCAGTGGATTCAAATAAAATCCTATTTGTTCTAGCAGTAGCACATTAATTGAAAAACTTAAGAACCTGATCAACTGAAACACAAATATTGTTTCCTTCTGTAACATTGTTATAATTTAAATCATGACATCCAAGATGTAATGTATCTTTATTATTGTTAAAAGGCATCTAGTATTTAATCAGCCAATCCACTAAGTAATATAAATATTTTGTAAAGCAGAAATATCATTCTTACAGCTAGCAGCACTAAAGATCTCAATATCATCAGCAAACGTAAGCAATTTAGTGAACATTTGTTCATTGCTGTAAATCAAAAAGAACATTATAGCAACACTCTTCTTACTTTTAATCAGTTATTTTTCCATTCATTGAGTCAACTTTTCCCAAGTCACTTGTAGAGATAATTATTTTAACACGTATGTAGCATCTTGTTATATGCAATTTTAAAATTCAGATACACTAAAATCACACCCCTACTCTCACTTGCATAAGCAGTAGTATCTTTGAAGAATGTTAAGATTAGAAAGGGAATTTTTCCATCCAGTGAAACTATGTTGAAGATCCAACAAGGTTTTAAATTTTGGGTATTCTTGCCTTTCATCAAGTTTTGGAGATTTCTGAAATAATGTCATCATTTTATGCAACTTGTAAAATCTCAAATGCATAGATAAACAATGTTAGGGAGTGCATGATACAGTATGAGATCAATAGAGTCTGTTATTGTGAAACAAAATATGCCAGTACTCAGTTTAGTCATTTCATTAATATCCCAAGACTAGTTTCAGCTTCTAAAATTGGTGACATACAGAGGAATTTTGTTGTGAGGAGCTCACAAGGAAGTGAGGTACTGGGAAAGGAAGGAGTCCTTCCCATCTTGTGAACATGAAAACATTTTATGGAAAGCTATGTTTTAACTCAATTTGATGGTGACGATTGATGTAAGTGTAATAAAATGGTGTGTAGTTACACTTCACTGTTACTTCTTTCGTTATTTTATACCTGTTTTCTAATTAGGTATTTAAAATGTTCTAGTTTGATAAAAAGTTAAAAAAAATTATTTTGAGTAACTTCTGAAGTTTATACATAACTTAATATATATAATTACCAATCATATAATATCTCATCAGTATTTTGTAGGCCACAATAGATTGTTTAGATGTTTTAAACATACTACTGTTATCGAGCATTGTTAGTTGTTTTAAATATGCTACTGCTACAGTGCCTTGTTAGCTATTTTAAATGTACGCCACTACAGTAGATTGTTAGCGTTTAAACATGCTACTGCTACAGTATAAGTGGCATTCTCTTTTCTATTTTACTCTTTCATTTTAACCTTTTCCTAAAATAATTAATATACAGACCAAATCAATGCCTCTGCTCACTTGGGTGGTTTCTTTCAAAATAACAATGCACTTATCAACACTAATACAATTGTTGCAAACTGGGATTTTAAAGCATGAGAAGGCCTTGAATGATTTATTATTTCTTGTGGTTTACCAAGTCATTGGGTTTTGTTCTTTCCAAACAGAAAGGAATGTTGTTAAGACCAGACTTTGACATCAGGTTTTCTACTTTAAATTCCACAAAGCAACTGTCTATAATGCCACAACAGATAATTACTATCCTGAACATTCATCTTGGCCCAGTGCCAAAATAAGCCTCTATGGACAGGCTTATTATACCAACACTCACTACACTTAATAGATTAAGATACTCCCCTCTTATTGGACCCTTCACCCCTGTCAATGAAATGGTAGTGAGCAGAAGGGAATCAAGCCATTCTATCTTGATAAATGCATTTTGACTTTTCTGACTTTTCCTATTTTTATAAATCAAAAGAAATCAAGAGTGACATGATACACCATCTTTTATATGTGTTAGATGAGTGATGGAAACTACTTTATATAAAAGACCACTATAAAATTTACTAGCAGTTCATTTGTGTACAATAGTCTGTAATACAAGATACATACTATCAAATAGACATGTTTGATATAGAGTACCGTGTTTAATACATGTATTATAGAAACTAGCTGATTATTCTTCATGCCAGTGCATTAGATCTGCACGTTATGTATTCACAACATCATATTTGCATCCTGAGAATAGAGAAAAAAGTTTTCTGTGATGGGAAATGGAGGCAAAATGGGAAAATTGTGACCCCTACTGCAAATATACATGCACACAAGATAAAAAATTTTGCAAAGTTGGGGTTGTACATTACATAATAAAAACGTTTTTCTTGCATCATACAAGTGTTTCATTATTGTATAATGTGATATGATATACAGGGGTGATGGAGACTAATGTATATAGTAGACATCATCCCCTCTCTACCTGGGTCCAACGTGTGTGGTGCCCTCTAACTCTATGCCACACAACATCTGTATCATGTCTTTTCCATATAGTAGTCTATATTGTACAGTCCTGTTATATACACAGTATTCTGCATTACATGTCCACTATATATATTAATTTGTATCATGCAGTTCTGTTACAATCACTAAACTCCATCATATAGTGTATGTATCATTGTCTGTTATATTTAGCAGTCTGTCATACATGCCTATTATATATACAGTAGTATGTTTCCTAAATGTCAGTTATCTACAGACATGTATAATGCTTGTCTATTATATACTGTAGTCTGTGTCAAACATGGCTGTTATATACAATTATCTCTTATTCATTCCCTTACGTATGGGCAATCCTGTGTCATACTATTAAGGAAGGTAGTAGTGAGAATGTTCAATTTCTATGTAGAGCTTGCAGGCTGGAGGCTATCCTAACTAAAGTTGATAAAATAGGTAAATGGAGGCATCAGCCAGGTAATATTTCTCTGAGGATTTTAAAGGAAGTGAAAGACAGGATACATGAGCCACTTGCCACAAATTATTTTGAGTCCTTGCATTGTAGAGAAATACCAACAGATTGGAAATCAACTAATGTCACTCCTATCTAAAAAGGATGTATCATAAGTTGTCCCACTATTTATAGCCCTATTACAGTTCTGGGAAAAATTTTGGAAAGACTGAAAAAAAGATACTTTGCATTGGCACTTAAAGTTTAGAATTTCATTGAATATTCAACATGGTTTCACCAAGGGAAAATCTTGTCCTATAAATATTTTGACATGCTTTAAAAATGTTACTGCATATGCGGATGATGGTAAGGGCATAGATTTGGTGTATCTATTTTCAGAAAGTTTGCAAAGAAACTTATCTCTGTAGGTGTGGAGGATAAGTTAACTAATTGGATAGAATAGTGTCTTTATGGAAAAAAGCAGAGGGTTGTTATAAATGAAGTTCAGTTAAACAGGATTAATGTTGCAAGTGGCACACCTCAGGTGTCAGTCTTGGAGCCATTAACATAGATGAAGGAATGGCCAATAAGTTATTTAATTTTGCTGATAATATCAAGGTATTGGGTGTTTCCGGCTGTGAAGAGGATGCTGCTGATTTACAAAAGGATTTAGATCATTTAGTGAGTTGGGTAAATAAATGACAGATGGGTTTTATGTTAAATGCAATATACTGCATGTAGATTATAATAATTTGAATTACAAGTATAATTTGGATGGGAATAACCTTAAGAAAGTCATAAGAGAAAATGATTTTGGTTTAATGGTTGATCAGTCTCTTAAGCCATTGAAGCAGTGCACTGTTGCTAGTGGTAAGGCAAATAAGATTTTAGGTTGTATCTTCAGAAATATCAAATACCAGTTTAAAAAGTTATTTCATTGTAGAGGTCACTGGTTACCTCTACTTTGAGTATTGTGTTCAGTCTTAAGTATCTTATCTTAAAAAACACACTGAATTTTGGAAAATGTTCAGAGGAGGGTTACTAATTTCATACCTGGGATGGAGGGGTTGTAAAAAGAGGAAAGATTAAGTTCCTTAAAATTTCTTTCTGTTGAGAAAAGAAGTTAAAGGAGATATGATTATAGTGTTTAAGACTGGAAAAGCAATTGATGCATCAACATTTTTCATACTTAACAGTGAGAATTAGAGAACTAAGGTACACAAATATTGATCTTGACAAGGAAGAAGAAGCTGTTTCCTGTAAAGACAATTTTCTTTTAAATAGGGTGGTTGGCCTATGGAGATGGGTTGCCTTTAGGTGTTGTAGAGGTAATAAACTTGCAAGAGTTAAAGAAAAAAAAGCTTGAGACACATGAATGATAAGGACTGGCTTTTTGTTTTTTTAAGTTTTAGTTTGGCTGTTCTATCCTCTAAGCCAAACTATAACTTTAATTATAGTCTTCTTAGAAGATAACAATGATTTTCACAGAATGCATTTCTTGGGCTACCAGCTTCTGTGCACAATGCCAGTGTGTCCAGAAAGGTGTATCTTTTTTGTAATATGTCTGACATGTCATATTCTTTATTTCCCAATAATTATCTTTTAGAAGTTGCAGCCTACCTAAACTTTCTTTATTTTTAACACTGAAAAAAGAAACCTTTTAATCACTGTTTCTCAGCCATTCAACTTTTAGTAGAAAGATCCTTTGCATCGCTTAGAGTTGATTCATTACCTTACGTATTTTAAAATACAAAAAAATGAACCCAATATCTTTAATTACAATAACATGTTATATAGCATGTATACTAAAAATTGGTATGAAAAGATTTGATTCTGATGGAGATTTTAATTTTGCAGATAGATATGTCACATGTCCATGCAAATTAACTCTTAGAAACTCTGGAAGCTAAAATGAATCCTTGTTGTTGCTGGACTATTTTCATAACAGTAGATTTTTTACTTTTGCTGCAGTGATATTCCTTTCAGAATTTAGGATGATTACATTAATTTTTTTACAACAAAAACTGAATGTCATGAAATTTTTATTACAAAATTCATTAACTGATTTTACATGCATCTATTTTATAAGAGAAACTTTAAATAAACATCAGAATGAATATTACTTAGAAAATTTTTCATCATGTGTCAAAAATTAACTTTCTTCAATGAGGCAACACTTTCATTATTTTTGTCATCTCTGGCAATCTTGACAAAATAAATAAATAGAATGGATATTCTATAACAGACTTTTTTCTTTTTTTGTTTGAGGCACAATCATAAGTGCAATATTACTATCACCTGCTATTCCTTCAATTAGAAATTTATTATGTGCTTTCCCACTTCTAAATGCCAGAGAGCCAGAACTCTGATGTTTAAATAAGTTCAACTGTATTGCTGGTTAGGGTAAATGGTTCAAAATTAAGTTTTGAATCCCACACTTCATCTACATCACTGAAAAGAAAAATCTATAACTTCCATTCTTTTTGTTGTGTTCATTTATGATTCTTTTGTTTTAAAGTTTCTCCACTTATTGCATTAGAATCATGTAATACTGTAACATTTCTACACCACAGATATTCATTCTTGGGCAGATTATATTAAGAAAGACTTACATAAATTGACTTCAATAAAGTCATTATGATGCAAGATTTATAAGTCATGTTCTACTTGTGGAAGAAACTTAGAGTAGACATTTTTTATCAAATGCAGTTTCCTTTCATCCAATTATATATATATTTGACTACAAACTTCACCTGCAAAACACTTCTGTTTTAATTACTATTATTCTTATTTTGTAATATTTTATTTATTTTTCTCACTTTTCTGTTAATTGTATAAAATATTACTTTTATGCATTAACAATAATGATAATAAAATGCCTTTAGTTCATATGCAACACTGAATTTGGATATTTGTACTGTATTGTATTTTCAAAAGTATACTTAACAAATATAGGGAAACTCTTTGCTTTATCTCCAAATTCAGCTTTTGACTTAGGTAAAATTTCTGCTTTATCTTTGTCTAATAAGTTTGTTCTCCAGCAGCTGCATGTTTTATGTTATCTCACATAATTCTAGGTTCATGATGCAAGGGAAAAACTAGATGATTTGTGATGTGAACTGACTTTATCAAGATGCCTGTACCAGGCTTGGGCCTATTTAACTGAAAATGCTGTTATCCTAAGACTAACATCAATTGTATGAAGAGATATTTTAGCCTCTGTGTCAAATCTCATTACAAAGAGACATCTCAACAATATGGTTATAAACAATGGCTAAAGGTACTAGAAGCCTAGTAAGGCTATGAAAAACATGTCAAAAGCCACAATGTTGAATGTATAAAAGCTTGGAACAATTATAACAAAAGTGTCCTGTAGATAAAATGCTAAATAACAAAGACAGGAAAAATATTTTGTAAGAAAAAGGAAAAGCTTTAGTAATATGATACTTCATAATTATTACTTGATGCTCTACTCATATAAGTGGTTGAGTCTAACAATGCAAAATGCATATTTTTTCTTTATGTTCATTGGCCTTAAGATTTCATAAAACTTTAGTTTTTTGAACTTATAAACTCAGTGTTTTACAATATTTAAAAAATTGTTAAAAGATCATCTGGACATACTGACAAATTTGGTTTGTTGAATTTCACATAAAACAACTTGAAGGCTATCCAAGCTGGATTTTTAATCTTGAAGTGATTAGCTAGAGGGAAAGCAACTAGTCAACATTACCCACACTAACTTTTGGGCCACTCTTTACCTATGGGACTCATTGTTACATTTATAGGCGAAAAGGTGAGTATGTTCAGTAATAGTGTTTGGGTCAAAACCCTAACTTCCAGGCAATGTTAGTATGTAATACAAAACAAATGAAATAGCTGTATTAAGTTTGTTTTAAAAAAATCTGTATTTACTGAAACATTAAACCAGCTCTATTAGTGATTAACATGGTATAATTTTTATTTCACTCTTGGTTTCCTTTTATTACATGTACTATTAGCATTTATACTTAACAACTGTGCAGTAGATTTTTTGGTTCACTTTAATACCATGATATATATTAGTTCTGTGTGAGCTGTACACTGTATGCATTCAACTGCAGGAGGTGAATCATTCCCTACATGATAAATCAGTAGTTAATTGGTTAGATGTTCACTTATCTAAATATGGAACTTCATTATTGAATGAGAAATGTGTGAATACTGTAGTTAAAGGATATAGTGTTGTTCTGTTACAAAAGGGTAAACATTTTTTCTCCCTCACTGTTGTTCATGGAATGGTTAAAATGTAGTTATATCATATACATTTCAACCAAAAACATTAGGTCAACTACCTCTGCTTACTTATATGTTTAGCATATTTTTGTAGTGGTTTTAGTAAGTTTTTGCACAAAACTAAATGTAATTATCTTCCACAAGAAGCTTTTTTTTACACAACTGAATGATGATGATGCATGCTTAGCTTAATGATAATGTTTTACCACACCGAACTTTTTATATAAATAAATATTGGCTACTTGGTGATCATAGTATTTATTATTCAAAACCTGAAATGTCTTGTCTGTTAGTTGTTCCTCTAATACTGCAAAATAAATATGCATACCCCCTGTGGTTTATAGTAACTGAAGGATAACATACGGTAGACAGAATTTATTGTAATAATTATAAGATGTTGCAGACTTGTACAAAAAGTAAGCTAAGTCTTTAGGTGATTCATATTGAAATAAACTTACTATCTGAAATTAAGAGAACTTTTCTATTAGTGTAATGTATGTTGAGAAAATTTGCATTTCATACAAAATAAATCCTAGTCCCCAAAATTCATTACCCCTTTCAAAATGGGCTTAGTACAATATTCATGAGTTTGTCCACACACTTGCACAAATCAAATATTTGCATATTCACAAAATTTGTTAAACTATTAGTAAAGATTATCAGTTTTTTTTAATGAAATATTTTTACTAAAAATTTATTTCTGAAAATAGTATGTTTTGTTACTAGTTTAAGTGCAAAGTTATTTAATGTTATGGTTAAAATAAACTATTTCTTTGTCCGAAAATCTCAAATATTTGCATAACCTCTAAAATCTCCTAAATACGTTTCAAATGTTTGTTTTCAGTAAGACTATATTTTATGTTATTTTCTATACTCTAGCTATGTGGGGTCTGTCACTTCAAACTCATAACAATCATAAAAAAAATAAATTTTTTTCATGCTAGAATGACATATTATAACACAAAAATACAAATTTTTAGTCTAAGTAGCTTAAGTCTCATAATATTATATATGAACACATATATTTATTATTATATTGACCTTCCAGTCATGCCTACCTATCATTACATAACTTGCATTGACATGGTACACATGCAACTCAGGTCACGTATCCAGTAGTATAAAACTGACCTGTTTATTTTTTAACTTAAAAATATTAGTAACTTGAGTTCCTAATCTATATAAAATTATAGGATTAGTATTTTGGCATCACAAACATCTAATTTTAAACAGTGCTGCATACCACTTGACTCACTAAAATCTATATTTGGATGTGCTTTCCTAATATTTAATTTTAAATTAAGAACTTAACTCATACGTATATACAAGTTATAGTTCAAACTTTAATATTAAAGTCTGAATTGTAATCTACACTTTGATTCCAAACTTACTGACAAAAATTCATAAAATAGTAGTTGAATAAAATTTTGAATGCAAGTCAACAAATGCTTAGTTTGGTTGGGAAAGGGTTAAATGATGTTGGAGAAATTAGTGCAAAGTATATTAATACAGAATTAATATTGTGCTACCATTGGTGGTGCCTATTTATGAAAAGTCAATTTGAAGTGATGAAATATTATCCTGTGTAACAATCAAGGACTTCATGTGTGCAATAGCCAATATTTTGACAAGTTTAAAGACTCATTAAGTAGACTGCATACAAATATATAATGTAAAATATACCATGTATATGTCAGGGTGAGTTACTACTTGAAAACTTTACACTGCTTAGTAAATTGATATAAAGCCAAAGTATCTCTAAAGATATTCCCTCAGTTAGGCTTCACTAGGAAAAAAGTATCTGTTAAATCAGTCTTGGGAACTTAAAGTCAGATTGATACAAATAAAGATTCTCATAATTGAATTACAAGTTATCTTTCACTATGAAATACTGTTACAGGTAGCAGTGGCATAAGAATTAAACAGTCAATCTATAAACATTACCAGATGCTGAGTTATTATATTTCTTCTGTATTGCCTTAGTATTGAACAACCACAAATACAATTTTTTTTACAAAAATAGCTATATTTCAAAAATTAATAGTAGAAACTGATTTGTAGGTTACAAGAACATTCCAGTTTAAGCAGCAATACATCATAATAAAACTGATAATGAATGTTATGCTTGAAATTGTTATCAATGTTATTGTAATGTAATTTCCCAACCATTATATAGTATACAACTGGTTAGCCTCTACATAATAGTTGTGCTAAACAGTTGCTTCATTAACCTTTTGGGATACTAAGAAACATGTCTTCCATGTTAAAGAAAGTGATACCTACTACCACATGAAAGAGACAAGCAAATGTTAAAATCTATGTATAAGAAAATTATCAGAATGGAGTTAAAACTTTCTGAATAGCAAGAGAGAACAAAAGTTTACTGATGACACAGCACTCACTATATTTAAATGTAGTAAAGACTATCACTTGAGCTCTATAACTATGGGACAGGGGTAGCTTTCATTGCCATTTGTACCTCTACAAATACGGTTTGTTGATTGATTGATTTAGTGTTTTATGGCACAAAGCAGCGAGGCTATCTGCGCCAGACATTGGGTAAAAATGTAAAAAATAAAATTAAATGTAGTAATAGACATAAATGGAAATGAAGGTAAAACAAAGTATAAAACCAATGTTGACACCTAGTCTACAATGTTAAGATAGAAGGCAGAGTATAAGAAGTTGTAAGGTATTTACTCCAGCAAAAAGGTAATGATCATAACCCGCCAGGAAGACTAACAGATAAGTTCAAGAACCACCGTCAGCCACCTGAAGTTGGTCTTTCCAGTCCTGGTTCCGGGTTATGTGTCATAGCAACCAGTATCAAAATGTAAAAGAATAGAAGTTTTAAAAGATACATAGCAAAATTGTAACAATGAGTAGCCAAATGTTCAGTAAAAAAATAAAAGTCAAGTAAATGAAGATAAAAGTAAAACGGCAATTAAAACAGAAAATGGCGTAAAAACCAATGTTGACATCCAGTCAACAAAGTTGTAAAGGACTACCTATAGCAGAATGGTAATGATCATAACCCACCAGGAAGACTAACAGGTAAGTATAAAAACCACCATCAGTCACCTGAAGTTGGTCTTTCCAGTCCTGGTTCCAGGTTATGAGTCAATATGGCCAGTACTAAAAAGTAAAGTAGTAAAAGTGTGAAATGATATGCAGCAAAAGTACAATAACAACTCACCAGGACGACTAACGAGTAGTTCAAACAGTAGCGTTAGTCACCTGAAGTTGGCCTTTCCAGTCCTGGTGTCGAGTTATTTAATGTTCTGGCCATTGTCCAATGTCAAATTGAATGAGAGAGATTAAAACTGTAAAAAAGGAACCACAATTAAAAAGGTGTAATGAATAAATATGCAACACTTAAATGAGATTAAAAAATTAATGGCCATTAAAAAATTAAAACGTTATCAAGGTGGACAGAGTCACCATCACCAATAACACTGTCCAATGTTGCAGATTGACCCTGGGAAAAAATATGTTTAAAATATTGCCGTCGTTGAGAATTGTAACGATGGCAAGAAAGTAAAACGTGGCTGATAGTGATTTGAGTGTTACACAAACTACACATTGGTACATCAGTTCCAGATAAAACAAAATGATGAGTTAAAAAAACTGTGACCAATGCGTAGCCTAGTGAGAATAACTTCCTCCTTCCGAACTTTACGGAAGCTAGATGGCCAAAGTCCAATATAGGGTTTGATTTGAAAAAGTTTGTTGTCACGTTGCTCACTCCAAGTGGACTGCCAGCTGGCACGGAGCCGAGCCTTGAAGACAAGACCATAGTCCATGTACGGAATAGGCACAGGGGTGATGGTGCTGGAGCAGACAGATTTAGCTGCCATGTCTGCAAGCTTGTTCCCGCGAATACCAACATGGCCTGGTATCCAGAAAAACTGGATTGAAGTAGCTGCTAATGAGAAATGGGCCAGTCGGTTTCGAATATCAGCAAGAATAGGATGTGAGCTAACATGTAGCGATTCCAAGGCAAGTATAGAACTAAACGAATCAGTATAAATTGCATTTCATACTTCTGTGTATGTAAGAAAGAAAACATTTAAAGTAAGATTTAAAGTGGATAGTTAACACTCCTACGAAAAGTGGGGCCTAATAGGCCCCAGAGCAACTTGAAAGGTTATTAATATTAGGCTAATAATTTTGTATTTAAATGAAATTGCCATTTAAATCCATTAATGAATGGATTAACGAGATTCCCACTGTCCCTATCTACTATCTAGTGAAACCACAGCCAGGGGAACGGGCTTGGAGAAGTCAGGACTAGAAACGTCTTTTCGTAGGAGTGTTAAGAAAGTAATGAAATATTTAAGAAATGAAAAAATTAACATTCAAGTATATAAAAGAAAAGCATAATTTAGTTGAGTTAATTATTTTTATTGCACAATTTAATAGGAAAATTTAGTACTTTGCTATAGCTATACCTTGAACATAAGTAAATTTGTAATCATTACTTGAACAACACTCTTTCAAGGGATGGTTAACTAAATTAGTAATTCTTTCTTACAACACAATTGGTTATTACTACAAGCCTTAAAATACAAATTGGTATTTCAGATTACTCGATTTAGTGTTGCAGTCCATAGATAATGCCAACATGATGAAGGAAAGTGAGACAACTGACTTCAGCAGAGTCAGACCATGTAGATAGAGATAGTTTGGCAATTACATAAAATATTATAGTAATAATAAACATTGATTATCTGATCAGATATTGACAAGAGTGAACTTCATACAATCTGGGATAAGCCAACTAAACAGCCATAGGCTATGTTAGCTCATTTTTTAAGACCACATTTAAGATGTTTCTTAAGAAATAGTGGTTGCTTTAGAACCAGAGACCCCATTCTTCATACCATTGTGTTGGTTATTTTCTTAAGCATGATTAGTTTCATGGTATTGGTGATTTTTGTCTTTGATGGTCTAGGACACTTGTTAAAATTTATAATAATGCTAGTGACACTGTAAAACTTGCAGCATTTTTGGCCACTGTCTCACTTAGATATTGAACAGCATCCTGGCTGTCCAATATCTTCTCAGCTGAACTATTTTCTTGAGGTTTTATACACTCTGGAACCTTTTATATAATTTGATGTAATGTTACTGTATAGTGTATGTTTTTTATATTTATCTGTGTAATTATCTACACAGTTGTTTTCAGCATCTTGCTTTTAATTGTGACCTGTAGCAAGATTTATTGTTCTTTTAGTCAAATCATTCTCATGCTGTAACAGGTTCATGAACCTCTTTATAGCTGAGAAAGGGAAACAAATGTAGACAAAATCAGGGAGAAAAGAAATCCCTTTCTAGTCTGACCAATCAAAGTGGATCTCCTCTTCAGAAGGATCTCCATGAATTGAGAGTGTCATTGAGCTTCAAATGGTTTCTCATGCTGAAGCCTGTTTGTGGATCTATTCATTTGTCAGATATTTACTTGGGAGTCCTTCCTGGTATGTGACTCCAAATACATGGGATTGATGTGCTTTAATCAGTAGTTTTCAAACTAGGTTGCACTTCCTGTCAGGGAACATTACCACATATCTTTTTTTGTTGTAGTGGGAAAAGGGACCAATTACCATCCAGGTAATTCCTAGGGTCAATCGGCTGGTCCACTTGGGCTAGGGTCAACCAAGTACTAGTGTTGGAAGTTCTCAACAGGTGTTGTGGACATTGTATCTGATGCTGGTGTTTGGGTATAATGCTCATGAAACCCTGGCATTGCTGTAGTGTTTTTGCTTGAAATTGTAGGGCTCCATGGTGGGCACCGAAATTTCCTTTTTTCTTATGGATCCTCCAAACAAAAATTTAAATGAAATAGTGAAAAACAGTCCATTGGTAAATGACCATGTCTTGAAGTTTCTGAGTAGCAATCTTCAACATCTGTACCACCTGTTGTACCTCATTTTCTTACCCTACATTCTCTTTTAGAGAAATCTTTAGGGCAGATGTCCCCCTTTTTTATTCAGGAGGGACTAGAGGGACTTGCTAGCTCTCCAAAGTCAATAAAGAAGCTTTGATCTGGTGACATATTGGTGGAAACATTCACTCTCAACATAGTTAATTCCTCTTGAATTCAAAAGCAATTGGGGATATATCTGTTGATGTCACACCTCATGCTACTTTGAATTCACCACGAGAAGTTATTGTTGAGAAGGATTTGAAGAACATCCCCGAGTCAGAGATTCTCTCTGGTTTCTCCACTCAAGGCGTTTCTGCAGTGAGGCATATCTCCACTTGCAAAGATGGAGTTGCATTGCCGACCATATCCTCGTTGTGACATTTACATATACTACATGCAACTGCCACCATCAAGGCAGGTTATTTTAATTGCAGGGTACGGCCATACATTCCAAACCCACTCCAGTATTTCCAGTGTCAGAGGTTCGGTTACTCAAGACATCATGTTGTGGTTTCCTAACATGTGTTCGTTGTGGTGGCAAGGACCATAATGCCTATGAGTGTCAAATGGACCCTCATTGTGTCAATTGCAATGGCTCTAACTTGTCCTACTTTTGTTTTTGCTCTAAATGGTGCCCTAAAATAGGTGCAGCATTTGAAAATGATTCATAACATTACTTATCCTGAGGCTCGAAAAGTGCTGTCCACTGCTTCATCTCGGATGTATGCTGCTGCACTTTGTTCCACTACTACAGTGGGAGTGCATACAGATCTCTCTGTACCTCCAAGCAAATAATTCTTAAAACAAATGAAAAACCTTTTAATCTCCATGGTTAAAAAAGTTGATGAATCAACTTCTACACCCATCTCTCTCCCTTACATACATTCTGACAAACCTTTGGTTCTGGGTACAGGCATTTCCTTGGATACATCTTCTTCTCCCACCCCAAGATATAAAACAATAATTTTTTTCTCATCCTCAGTCACTGGAATCCCCTTCCAACAAAAAAGACCTGCCCAGTCGACCTAGGGCAGGAACTATGGAATTCGATAGACCTCCCTTGAGTAAGGACAGTAAGGAAAAAAGACGTGGTCATAAACAGAAGGTTTCTCCACCCAATTCCTCTGCACATAAATAAAAATGGCCACCCTGATACAATGGAACTATCAAGGTTTACGTTCTAATTTGGATGACATTAAAACACTGATTGCTTCCTACCACCCTTATGTCTTTCCTTATAGGAAACATTTCTGAAACCTGCCAATACAGTCACCTTTTGGCAGTTTTCTTTGTACAGAAATGACAGGCTGTGTGATGGAGGAGTACATGGAGGGGTGACACTGTTGGTTGATCAGCATATGCCCACCTTATCTTTGTCACTGAACACACCCTTGGAGGCCTTAGCCATCCATGTTTCATTGGGTCGTACCATCACTGTTTGTTTTTTCTACCTGTCACATGGAGAGACATATGATCAATCAGACCTTGATGCTTTCATTGAACAGTTGCCGTCTCTTCCATAGATCCTGGGGGACTTTAATGGACATCATCCCCTCTGGGGAAGTGCTGTTATCAATAGGAGGGGTCGCTCAGTAGAGCGTATGCTCTCTGATCACAACCTTTCTCTTTTCAATACCAGTTCTTCTACTTATTTTCATGCACCTAGTCAATCCTTTACTGCTATCGAATCTCTCAGTTTCCTCCCCTTCATTATTCTCCAATTTTTCATGGAGGGTTGACAATAATTCATGAGGACTCATTACTTTCCTATAATTTTGAGAGAGAGTGGCTGTAGTCTGTGTCACCTAACCCGTGTGCCCCAGTGGAAACTGAATCAGGCAGACTGGCTCACTTTCACTGCTTTCACAGAACTTGATCCTTCCATTGTCTGTCAGGCATCAATAGATGACTGTGTGGCAGCAGTAACTGACTGTATTATACAAGCTGCTGCTCAATGTATTCCAAAAACCTCAACACGTTTTTCCACTATATTCTCATCTGTGGTGGAATCATGGAAGGCTCAAAAACAGGTCTGGGATACTTTCCATAGATATCCCACACTCTCAAAATTCATAGCTTTCTAGCAGGCCTGTGCAAGTGCTCAGTGGGTAAGACATCAAAATCAGAAGGAATGTGGGATTAAGTTCACAACTTGCATTTCTTCTACCACCAGTTCCAAAGTTATATGGGACAAGATTCAAAAGGTCTGTGAGCAATACAGTTCTGTCCCCCTCTTGATCTTACTCTCTAATGGCATGGAAGTAGCTGATATCCAGAGCATTGCTGATACTCTAGGTGAAAGCTTTAGCCAGGTATCTAGCACTTTTGTTTCTTCCTCCACCTTCTTAGCCATCAAGACTTGGACAGAGCGATCACCTCTTTTGTTTTGAGCTGATTGTCTCTAATCGTCCCTAATCGTCCCTTTAGACTGGTGAAACTGAAACAGGTCCTTCATCAGTCTGGCAGAACATCAGTTTTACCAGATGATGTACACTATGACATGCTATACCATCTAGTTCCTGCTTCTCTTTCTATTCTTCTAATTGTTTTAATCTGGATCTGGCAGGAGAATGTTTTTCCTGATGCCTGGCACCAGCCTTATTGTCCTACCTTTCTAAGCCTGGGAAGGATCCCAAGATTCCTTCAAACTACCATCCAATCACTTTGACGAGCTGTCTGCAAGACCTTATAGAGGCTGGTTAATGCTCATCTTGTTTGGTTCCTCAAATCAAACAACCTCCTCTTGCCCACCCAGTGTGGGTTCTGATGACAGCGATTCACCATATACCACCTGATTTGACTTGAAATGTCAATCAGAGAAGCCTTTCTCAAATGACAACATCTTGTATCAATATTCTTTGACATTGAGAAGGCTTCTGACACAATATGGAGGTGTAGCATTTTGCGAGACATTTTTCCATTCTTTTCTACACTCTCACTGTTGCAAATAGGCTCTATGTTGACGACTTTTACATCTCATATCAGTCGTCGAAGATGAGGTATATTAAGCAGCAGCTACAGACTGCCCTCAATCATTTACTGAAGTGGCCCATTGCAAAAGGCTTTGATTTCTGTCTCTCTAAAACTGTTTCCCTGCACTTTTGCTGCCAACAGGGTATTCACCCTGATCCTGTACTCCCTATCAGTGAAGTTGTGCTACATGTGGTCCTTGAGACCAAATTCTTGGTGCTTATCTTTGACTGTAAGCTGACCTTTATACTACACATCAAACAGCTATGGGTCAAATGTACAAGAGCGCTGAACATCCTCCGTGCCCTTTCTACCACCACTTGGGGAGCGGATTGATGTTCCATGCTAAATATATATTGTACTCTTTTTCAATCGAAACTCGACTATGGATCACTGGTCTATGGCTCTGTCAGACCCTCAGCCTTAAAGATGCTGGACCCCATTCATCATCTTAGGACTTCAGCTCTGCACTGGGGCTTTCTGCATAGAGTCTCATGAACCTTCTTTGCAGCTGCACCGTTTGTAACTATCTTTACTATATGCTTTGAAACTTCATTCCTTATCAAAGCATCCCACCTGGGGTTATGTTTTCTTTCTTCAATGGGCCATACTTTTCAGAACGGATGATCTCCCATTGCTACTTTTGGTCTTCGTATCCAGGTGCAGTTGGATGAATTGGGTCTGTCCTTGGATAACATTGCAGTATCCACCAGCCTGCCCATCTCACCATGGCTTATTACAGTCCCCAAATGTGACCTTCCTTTAAGTCACATGAGAAAAGCAGATACTCCGATTGGAAGTACAGTCTTTTATTTTCTGAACATCTTTCAAACAATCTTTCCATTCTTATTTATACAGATGGTTCAAAATCAGGTGACTCTGTGGGCTCTGCCATGGTTTGTTGCAGTTTGGTGGTTGTGCACAGAATCCCATCTACAGCTTCTGTCTTCACTGCTGAACTGTATGCCATTTCTCTTGCCCTGAATCATATAGAAGCTGAGCAGTACTCAAACTGCACTATTCTTACTGACTTGCTTAGTTCTCTACTGGCCCTGGAATCGCTTCATGTTGGTTCACACCCTGTTCTCGCCAATATTCAAAACCGACTGGCCCATTTCTCTTTAACATCTACTTCTATCCAGTTTTTCTGGATACCAGGCCATGTTGATATTCACAGGAAGGATCTCACAGACACAACAGTTAAATCTGTCTGCTCTGGCACTATCACCATTGTGCCTATTCCATACATGGACTGTGGTCCTGTATTCAAGGCTCGGCTCCATGCCACCTGGCAGTCAACTTGGAGTGACCAACATGAAAACAAGCTTTTCCAAATAAAACCCTATACTGGACTTTGGCTGTCTTGCTTCTGTAAGGATCGGAAGGAGGAAGTTGTTCTAACTAGATTATGCATTGGTCACAGTTTTTTAAGTCATCATTTTCTTTTATCTGGAACTGATGCACCAAAGTGTAGTCTGTGTAACACTCAGATTACAATAAGCCACATTTTACTTTCTTGCTGTCATTATGACTCTCAATGACGGCACCATTAAACATGTTCTGTCCCAAGGTTTGTCAATAAAGCTAGACAGTGTTATTGGTTATGGTGACACTGTCCACCTTGGTAAAGTTTTTAGTTTTTTTAAAGGCTATTTATCTTTTTAATGCCATTTAAGTTTTTTAATTTATACATTAAACCTTTTTTAATGTGGTTTCCTTTTAAGAATTACAGTCTCTAGTTCGATTTGAAATTATAAAATGGCCATAACATTATTTAACTCGACACCAGGACTAGAAAGGTCAACTTCAGGTGACTGAAACACTGTTGTTTGAACTACCTGTTAGTCATCCTGGTGAGTTATTATTAAAATTTTGCTACGTGTCTTTTAAAACTTTTATTACTTTACTTTTTGAAAATGGTCATAATGTCACACAACTTGAAACCAGGACTGGAAAGGCCAACTTCAGGTGACTGACGGTGGTTTTTGTACTTGCCTGTTAGTCTTCCTGATGGGTTATGATAATTACGATTATGCTACAAAAAATCCTTTAGGACTTCTCTTACTGTGATTTTTTTCTTAACATTGTAGACTAGATGTAAACATTGGTTTTATTCTATTTATGTTGTTTTTTTAAACTCTGTTTTGTTTTACCTTAATTTCCTTTTATTAATTTTACTACATTTACTTTGATTTTATCTTTTTATCAGATGTTTAGCGCAGATAGTCTAGCTGCTTTGTACCATAAAACACTAAATCCACCAACCATCCAATCATATTGACACAAAAAGACATTCTTCACTGAGATAATAAATGCCTATCTCTTGTGTATGCTGATTGTCAGTTGCATTATGTTAATCTTGGATGTATCAGTCAGTGTGGGAATTGGAATTATGTGGTACCTCTGCTTCGTTTCATACATTGGTTCTTATGACATTAGTACTTGGGGTTAGTTACCATATTGACACTTCACAGATACTAAACCATAGTTTTTCTTTTAGATAATTGTTTCATGTTTGGTGTAAAGAGTTGCTCTGAAGTCGGGACAGTTAATATTACCCCATGAAGTGCTAATATATAAGTTAAAGATGCAACCCTGTAACAAATATTGAGTAGCTATTTGGGCTGGTAGGGCCACAGTGCAAATTTTATAAGGGTAACTGACATTATCCTGCCATAATACATAATGTAATTGGAACATATACCACAGATTTATAGTGATGTTCATCCATGGAAGTGTTGGGTTATAAGTGCTCCCATATGTTGCCAGAACACGTTTTTTTCAGCGTGCAGCTCTGTATAGTTTTCTCACAACTCAGTTCAAATCTTAATATGGTGTTCGGGTCATTTTTGTATTTAGTATTGTGAACGACTACCATGAGCAGTATGGTTACACCCTGTTCACTTATGCTATAATCTATAGGGATGGTTAGTCTCCCTTTTTTATGTCACAACTGCTTCTTTAAAGTGAAGATTTGTGGCTTACTAGAATTTTACACATCTCCTTAATTGAGTTATAGTCCATGGCTTGGTTGAATTCCTTCACTTTAAACATTAAGAGGGCTGGGTAGAACTCTCTTAAACTTCTATACTCTGTTCATCAAAATATCGAGAAACATTAGCATTGTAATGACATCAGTTTTTTGGTAAACTTTTTATATGTAAAATTTTCTAGGCCAATTCCATAACTATATAGCTCTAAAGATATGAAATTATTTGAAGTGTCTGTGGCCAAAATGATGTGTGCAGTCATGTCCAAAGAGACAATGTTTTGTTTAGTTAATACTTTTTAAGAACAAGAATGTCATGTAATCTTATTAAAAAATGATATTAGCAGTTATCTCTGAGTGTTCTTTGGAAAATGTTAATTATGTTAACAAAATTTGTCATATAATGATGAATTAAAAGATTGGCCTCTCTGAGTTACATAACTGTTTCTTAAGTGATTTTTTTTGTTTTTTTTTAGATCATATGGTGGGTATTTTTACTCCTAATTTTTCTTCGAAGATTGAAATCTAGGTAAGATTTTTTTTTTAAGTACTTTTGTTAAGCAGACATGACTATAATACTCTTGGTCATTTGTTTGGCACTATTATAAGTTTTCATTCAAAAAATAAAATAATAACTGTTGAAAAATTTAGAAATAGATCAAGATTTTTCACGGAATATCAAACTTTTATACTGTATCTCAATTAACTGAGTTACATTTCTAAACACAGTTATGCTGAAACAAAGCAAACAGCTAAGTGTTACTAACAAATGAAACTCATTTGATGTTTACAGAAGTAGCCTCAATTTGTAAATCCTTTTTTAAAAATTTTATATTTTTTAACCCTTTTGTGACAGGTCAGGGGTCAAAGGTCATGTTATCACATTTATTGACTTGCATTGAAAAGTTTATCAATTATATCAATAAGTTTGGAATCAAATTGTAGATTATAATCCAAACTTTAATATCATGTATGAGTTAATTTCTTAATTTAAAAGTAAATACTAAAAGAACATCTAAATATAGATTTTAGTGAGTCGTGATATGTTTGATGCAGCACTGGTTAAAATTGGATGTTTGTGATGTCAAAATTCTATGTCTATAGTTTCATACAAATTAAGAATTAAAATTATTAGTATTATCAAACTAGAACATAAAATAAGAATCTCATATCTTTTTATTTTGCTGAGATATGTCTTATTTACTGAACCAAACACAGTGGCCCATTCACTTCTTTCCATTTTTGAAAAGGGACCCTTATATATGTATATATACACTTACTTCAATATATGAGGTGTGAATAATTAAGTGTCCCCTACTGATTTTCTGAGCCATTTTAATCTGTGGAAAGGTTATCACATTCATCATAGTGGAATTATATGGTATCAGAATAGTTATTTATGATGATTTGCTTATTCAACTGTGTGTGTGTGTGTATATATATATATCCTTTGACCACATGTTGTTTACTTGAAAAAAAAAATAATTCAGGTGTGTTACTGTGTGCAAATATATCCATAAGTTTCAAAAACAATTATGAATCCCATTGAAATATTCTAATCAGCCTTTACCATATATTCTTACATCTCTGAACACTTAAAAAAAATCAAGGTTATGAAAAATAATAAATTATCAAATTATAAGTATCTCTGATATGTACTGTAGGGCAAAGGACCAGATTCAGGGCATTCAGTTCTTTCTTGTCACTCAGGAATCAGTGCTGCAGAATTGTGTAAAGTTTGATCTACTTGAGCACTATGAAAAATGCAAAACTGTGGCTAGCTACCCATATCAATGAAATGAATTACTAGCTGAGTCTTTATTTTCAGTAAAAAGGAGAAAAGCTCAAAGTTAGAGTGGTGGTCAAGGTGATATGCTGATCAGAACTGAGTTTTTTAGACCCAAATACAGCTTAGTTGAGAAACCTGGTAAATTACAGTGGAATTTTGTAGGATTAGTATGGTAATTTATATTTTTTGTTATTTATTTTTACATCCTCCATGTGAAAAATTCTAGGAGGCTTAGCAAATAGGATGCACAAATACAAAAAAAGCTTTGTAACATTGTATGTAGGAGAGATTATTGTTTCTATAAATTTTTTATTTACTGCTTTGTGTTGTAAAAAAATAACTCAAATATACAAATGTATTTGTAAATAATACATGTACACACATGCACACCTGCATAATGTATAGTAACTGAAATACTGCTGTATGTTGCAAAATACTGGTACTTTAGTACTAAGACTAAAAACAGTAAGACATTTGTACTTTGTAAAGGCCAATTTTATACTATTTGATATATGCTGTATTTTGGTGTGAAAATTTTATTTCTGTTTAGAAAATAGCATTAATCATAATGCTTCAAACTCTTCAACAGTATGCGTTTTTATCTTATAGATATCTTAGAAAGACAAACAGAATTATGTGGAGGAATTTGTGTGGCAGGATAATTTGACATGGCTCAACAGCAAATAAAACAAAAAAATTAGTATAAATGGGTTATAATGATATGAGATTTATGTAGTTTAGAACAAATATTTGTGGTTTCCTGTTACAATTTGAAGTCATTCTTGAATGATGAAAGAGTAATTTAAATTTATTTCTTAATGTTTTTATTGTAGATATGGGGTCAGTCAAATTCACCAACCTTCTATAAAGTTAAGGCAGAGGAAATATACAAATTTTCTTAAAAAACAACAAAACTAAACCATTAATAGTTATTTATGATGTTAGAGATTATGAAAATAATATTTGACAATTTTTCAGACAAAGAAAAGTATTTTTAATCCTAAAATCAAGATTATTTTGCATATTTGGATAGTCAACATTCTGAAAGGAAAAAATTCTTATTACTTAATTTGAAAACTTGATATTTTATTTGCAAAAAGTGTGTAGCGTGTACTGATAGTCTGCAAAATTGTGTGAAGATATATCTATGTTGTCAAAAGTTACAGTATGATTACATGGTTGCTTTGGTGGTTCGTAGTGGGTGCAATACTCCTACACAAGGCTAGAGTTAAAATGTATATCTTTGAAAATGATACAAAGCAAAAGCTTGAAATTTATCATGTAGTTATTTATTTTTATCCATTTTCTGTATATATTTATATTTTACTTGATAAATGTATTGTGAAGTAATTTAATGTTTGGTGTAGTATTTGTTTGAGAGAAATGCATACTCAGTGTATGTGGTTCTCCCACAGTCAAACATCAAACTGGAGAGGATATGGAGATTTAAAATGTATTGTAAATTATCTTAACCCTTTCCAGATGGGTTATAGATCAAAGGCCATGTCATTGTATTTGTTGCCTTGCATTCAGAATTTTATTGAAATATTATTTTGTGAATTTAAGTCATTAAGTTTGATATCAAACTGTAGATTAATGCAGCTATAAAGAATATTAAAATGTTGTATTTTTATTTCCTATTTCAGTTTAAATGTGAAGCTTTACATGTCAGATATTTCTAGAATTCTACTTCTAGAATCAGAAGTAGCATATCATATCAGCACTTATCGCCATATTTGGTATGTAAGTTATAACATTGGTAATTTCAGTAAGTTTTATTTTATGTAATTGAAATAAGGACAAATTGCATATCTCCCTTTAGAATTGAGATATTAATGGAATTTGCTAATCAGGTAATCAGCAAACTCATTAATGATTTTAATCAATTTTGAAGATAAAGATGGTTGACAGAACATAAAACATTTTATTTATAAAGTTTGACAGTTATTCCATCTTTGGCTAAATCTGAAAATAGTGTCACAAAGATATTATCTACAACTATACTTTTATTAGGTACTTTTTTACTTAGTTATTAAATAAAGTGGTAAACAGAAGGATAAAAATAAACACAATTATAGATATATTGCAAAACATTTGAGTTTTAAGTGTATGAATTTCGAATAATTTTAGATCTAAAGGGATTTGTAAGTAAACAGTAAAGCAGTTTTAGCTATGGGTAAACTTTATTTAAAGTAGAGTTCAAGGTCTAAATATCCTGTAGAAATAAAACATAAATCATTAGATCAAGCATTATGACCTCTGTTTTGAATATATGAATGAATGGATATGTTTAGATAGTAGATGATCATCTCTGTTAGAAAATCCTAAATGTTTACAGACTGTAATTTTCAACTAGTGTTTTGTTTTTCTAATGTACATGACCTTAGTGTCACTACATACAGTCATGTGAAAAAGTTAGGACACCCTATGAAAGCCTGTGTATTTGTGTAACATTTTTGGATATATAGATATTTAATCTCAATTTCAACAATACTGATAGATTATAGGAATATAACTAAACAATTAAAACTGAATAAAAAACTTTTCAAGATCTTCTGTAAATGTAATTCTACAAATATGCATATTCTAACTGAGGAAAAGTTAGGACAACACCCCCACATTTATTCCCACTTAAAATGGCTCAACTCACACACAGGTGTATCACACCAGGTGCACATGATTAGAAGATCGTTGCTCAGCATTTTGAATGAGGCTTGCCCTATTTAAACCTCAGACATTTAGTTTGGTGTGCTCTTGACTGTTGAAGTGAGAGTGAGCACCATGGTGAGAGCAAAAGAGCTGTCTGAGGCCTTGAGAAAGAAAATTGTAGCAGCTTATGAGTCTGGTAAGGGATTTAAAAAGATCCCAAAAGATTTTGAAATCAGCCATTCCACTGTCCGGAAAATAGTCAACAAGTGGAGGGCTTTCAAAACAATTGCCAACATGACCAGGTCTGGTCGTCCAAGCAAGTTCACCCTGAGAGCAGACCGCAAGATGCTAAAAGAGATCTCCAAACACCCTAACATGTTATCACGGGACCTATAGCAGGCTCTGGCTACTGTTGATGTGAAAGTGCATGCCTCTACAAACAGAAAGAGACTGCACAAGTGTAACTTGCATGGGAGGTGTGCAAGGAGGAAACCTTTGCTCTCTAAGAGAAACATCAAGGCCAGACTGAAGTTTGCCAGAGAGAATGTAGACAAAGACCAGGACTTCTGGAATAATGTTCTTTGGACAGATGAGTTCAGAATTGAATTATTTGGACACCAGAACAGAGGACATGTTTGGCATAAACCAAATACAGCATTCCAGGAATAGAACCTCATACCAACTGTGAAGCTTGGAGGTGAAAGTGTCATGGTTTGGGGCTGCTTTGCTGCAGCAGGACCTGGACAGCTCACAATCATAGAATCCACCATGAATTCTACTGTGTATCAAAGGGTGCTTGAGGATCATGTGAGTCCATCTGTACGAAAATTAAGGCTGAAGCGGAACTGGACCCTGCAACATGACAATGACCCAAAACATACCAGTAACTCCACCAAGGACTTGCTGAAAACTAAGAAATGGAGAGTCCTGGAATGGCTGAGTCAAAGCCTAGATCTTAATCCCATTGAGATGCTGTGGGGTGACTTGAAACGGGCTGTACATGCAAGAAACCCCTCAAACATCTCACAGCTGAAAAATTCTGCATTGAGGAGTGGGGAAAACTTTCTTCAGACCGATGTCAGAGACTGGTAGATGGCTACAAGAAGTGTCTCACTGCAGTTATTTCAGCCAAAGGGGGTAACACTAGCTATTAGGGGGAAGGGTGTCCTAACTTTTTCCTCAGTTAGAATATGCATTTTTGTAGAATTACATTTACAGAAGATTTTGAAAAGTCTTTTCTTCAGTTTTAATTGTTTAGTTATATTCCTATAATCTCTCAGTATTGTTGAAATTGAGATTAAATATCTATATATCCAAAAATGTTACAAAAATACACAGGCTTTCATAGGGTGCCCTAACTTTTCACATGACTGTATATTCTTATGCATGAGCCACAAACATCAAAATGTAAGTAACTGATTTTTAAATTTAAATGTGTTTAATGCAGATGCTAGATCTGAGGGTAGAATTTTTTAGTGGAGAAGAGTGGTTTTTAATTTATTAGGACTATGAACTCATAAAAAAGAAGGGAAATAATAAGCATAAATTTGGAGTGGTGTGCACATTGACTGATGCTTAGAATGCTTTATTTAGGAAATGGCATATAGTATTTGCAAAAAAGTCAGTTGAATAGCCATTATTTAACAGGTGTTTGGCCAGCAATGCAATTTCTCTATGTAAAATAGAATAATTTGGGCAAAGATAGAAAAATTATTTTTAACAGTGATATAATTAGGTTATATTTGAAGAAGTTGGGGAGAAAACTGTTAAAATTGTTGTAAAAGCACTTTCATGATAAACAGAGGAACTAAACAATTCTGAATAATTGTTCATGTATGACTACTTATTTCCAGGCTTTTTTCCACCCTGTTTACAGTACTTATCCAGGACTGTATTATTATAAAAGTTTGTCCAAAAAATGCAGGAAAATTTGCCAGTATCATTTATTTGAGAAAAATCTTGACTACCTTGCTTTTCTGGTGAATCTGCAATTGGCTATTGCTCAAGTTAGTCATTTAGGGTCAAGCAAATGCAGGCTAGCCCTTCTAATTGTAGCACGCTGTGGCCTGTCAAGAGTTATGTCATAAGGCAGCATAAGTCTCTGGCCTATTCAGAACTCAAAATAGAAGCTTTTCAATTAAATGTAAAGGGAATTGGCAGGTTACCAGTCCATAACTAGCCATTTTGCTTAGATGGTTGATAAAAGTAACATTACAGCATATTTATTTTATTATCAGCAAAGATTCAATTGAAAAACATGTGTACACATTTTTTTACTCCCATGCCTTTCCAGTGGACTGAGCAGTTAATCCAATGTGGTTTTGCTATAAGAAAACACAAACATAAAAACACACCCATGCCTTTCAATAGCCAACCACCTAGAAGATCACATGCTATGAAGTATGGAAGAAAATAAACCCTCCATTTTCCACCCCATACTGTTGTTCAGGACTGTTCTATTATTAGAAATTTGCAATTTGTCCACCCTGTACTATAAATTGGAACCTTATAGTAGAAAAGTGCTTACCTTTCTTGGTAATGCTGTCTTCTAGAAATCATAGAAGAGAGGAGTTTTTAATTTGTAAGTGACTGTAAACCTGTAAAAGGAAGGGAGGTAATGAGGGTAAATTTAAACATTGTGACATTTGGAGCTGCTTGCATCTTCATAGATTAGAGCTCAATTTGGTATTTTCCAATCTCTAGCACTACATAGTTTTATAACTCACACTAAGATATCAATGAGTACTCAGAATAAAGCAGAGAACAACATTTGACTTTCTTAGGTCATCTATGGATCATTCCATGTCAAATCATCCAGGTTTTGGAAAATTTTCCACGTGACCCCTCAGAATGCCTTGAAAAAATTCACATGTGCTCATCTACCCATATAATGAAAAATTGCCAAAGATTAGATCAATATCTCTAATAGTTTCTGATGTACAGCCCTGTAAAATTTAGTTAATTAGGTTAAACACCATCCTGATATTTTTTGTAGATCATATTCAGAGATGTAAGAATATATGGCAAAAATCTGAAAAGGCTGAATTACTGGTGGCATGGTCAAACTGTGGCCTGAAGTAGGGCTATTTTTAGCTAAATCATAAAAAGTTGCATGCAGCTAAATTTTTTTACAGGAGATCTAACAGACTTTTAATTACAATAATTGCTGATTTATCAATTGATATGTTATAGGAAAGTAGAAAACAAAATTCAGCTTTGCATCATATTAAGTCTTAGAGCTATGGCTTATTACATAAACCAATGTTTTTTATGATTTTGGGTTTTCAGGTGATTTTACTGCCTCACTATGCAAATCCTAAGAGAGATAAACATGGTTTGAGACCATTTTTGAATTCTGTGAGATTAATTTAGTCAGCGTAGCAAATTTCAGCCTTCTCGCACCATTACTTATTTGCCAAAAATTAAAAAAAAACAACTAAATTTTACAGGGCTGTAAATCAGAAACTATCAGAGATATTGATCTAATATTTAGCAATTTTTCGTTATATGGGTAGATGAGCACATGTGAATTTTTTCAAGGCATTCTGTGGGGGTCACCTGTAGCTCCCTGGATGATTTGACATGAAATGACCCCTATGCTTTATCATTAAAAGTGTTAATACCCATACCAGCTGTCCTGAGGTACATTTTTACTTCAATTTGGTTTCTCTTTATCACAAGATAAAGTATGGCAAAGTAGCAGTGACTACCTTTATCCAGATGACACTGACCATGAGGGACAGAGTACATACTATGATTGTGGACATTTCAAGAGAAATTGTTATAATCATTTGTTGAACCAAAATGTTGTGCAAATGGTTTTTCTCAGCTTCATAATCTTGCAGGAAGGTTGTAAGTAACCTATGGGTGTTACCTCTTGCAACATGAGCTAAGTCCCAGATCCCTGGGACTGACCTCATAACCATTATGTGCTTTTTATAGTTTTCATGCAATAACTTTTAAATTAGTAAGTGTGTGTTCATGAAATGTGGCAGATTATCATTAAACATTACGATGCTTTAATACCCAAGTTATCGGATTTTTTTTTATTAAGTCATAAGATTTCTTAAGCATGGTCTTACTCGTGCCTTTTTTATTTTTGTATGTTTCCTATCCAATGTGCAAAGTAGTTTTTATTTTATGAATCTGAAAATTTTCAAATTTCACATGCAAAATCCTTATGTCCAGATAGTTCTCAAATATTTTTAAAGAAAAACTGTGTTTTATCTGTTATTTTCAGTAACAAATCTCTTAGGGTTCAATCGATTTGACAAATCTCATAACCACGATATAAAATTAGAAAATAAGTATAAATTATTCCTTTTTTTGTTCAAGAATGACAACAGATTATAACATGAAAATATAAATGTTTAGAGTAAATAACTTAAATATTATGACATTATACATTTATATATATATTATTTTTATTTTTTTTACCTTTCAGCCATGCCTGGCTAACAGAATCAAAAGTATAATGATGAGGCCCATGTGACTTGTGTTACTACATCTGATAATATAAAACTGACATTTAGTCTTTACAAAGTGATCTAACTCGGCTGTGTTTTAGTGGACTAGTATTTTGTAAAATACATTCTCTTTTCAATTATTATACATTATACAAGTGTATAGATTATTACTATTTAGAAACAAGTTAATTTAATTTTTTTTAATGTATAAAAATAAATGAAGTAAGGCAAATAATTATCTCTTGTAGCTACAACCTTTGAACTTGGTTGCTGCTGGACATAGTTTGCTAAGCCTTTTAAAATTTCACAAGTGGAGGATATGAAACAAAATATATTTTGCTTTATATATACAGTTGAACAACCAAAAAATAAATTACTATATCAATACCATAGAATTCCACTATAATTTAACAAGCTTAATGAAACTTGGAGTAGGCTAATAACACAGCCTATCTCCTTGAAATCTTGATTTGATATAATGTGGTATCCTTTTAACAGATTAAAATGACTGAAAAAACCACTAGGGAGAGATCTTAAGCTGCTGATTGGTTATTCACATCACATTTTGAAGTAAGTGTATATGAACAACCAAAAAATAAATTACTATATCAATACCATAGAATTCCACTATAATTTAACAAGCTTAATGAAACTTGGAGTAGGCTAATAACACAGCCTATCTCCTTGAAATCTTGATTTGATATAATGTGGTATCCTTTTAACAGATTAAAATGACTGAAAAAAACCACTAGGGAGAGATCTTAAGCTGCTGATTGGTTATTCACATCACATATTGAAGTAAGTGTATATGAGATAATGTTCACAAAAATTGAAAGAGGTTAGCAGGGCCACTGTGTTTGATTCAGTACATAAGCCATATCTCAGCAAAAAAAAATTATTTTTGTATTTTATATGTGCAGTGATGCAGCCCATGTGCACTTACGTTACCATATCCATTAACATGAATAACTGTGTCTTGAGAATATTTGGGCCATGTAAGCTGTAAATCACTTAGAGAATTGTAGCTCATTTTGTCCTATCAAATTACATAACACAAAGACTGCTCACAAGCATACTTCATGAAAAATTTGTATTATTATTCTTTATTTTACCTAATCTAACTTTTAAACTTCAGTTACTTTTATAATAGTAAATAAAGAATACACATTAAAAAAAAAAAGATAAAGTACTTATCTGGGTTGTCTTTTTTGTTGTTGTCAACTGTCAGTGACACGTAACCATACTTTTGTTTGCTAATTGTATTACATCACTAAATAATTTTCTGTTTGTTTAAATTTTCAACTAATGTACACAAAATGGTAACATGCAAGAAGTAAACAATGTTTTATAGCTATCACAGTTTTCTGGATATATACTATGCAACTGGAGTCATTAAATATTAATCTAAGCTTGTTGATGTGTTTCCCACGTAATAAATTTTGCACTGGAGGTGAAATAGACAATTCTGTGTACAGAAATGAATTTAGTGTAATACTTCATTTGATAGATTAACACCTTGGCTTTCAATTGGTAATAAATAGTATAGTATTAGATGTGAGAGAACTATGGGCAATTTCTGAAAGAAAGTCTGTGGCAGGTGTGCATGGCAAGAGAGGTCTGATTTCTTATTTGATAGTTTTGTAACCACATAATATTGAAGACCAATTTACTTTAAATTTCTTACTTCTCAGATGTATGGTAAATAAATAAGAGAAGAGGAGATACCTAGATATCAAAACACGATTCTCATAGTATAGAAAGTTTTGGCTTTTTTATATTGTATTATGAAATTAAGAACTTAAAAACATATATTAATAGAATTTGGGTTACAAGCTACATTTTTATGACAAGTATATTTGTATACAGTGATAAGAAAGTGGTTTAATCAAATTTTGAATGTAACTAATTAAAACCTTTTGACGTGCATATAAAAGAATGCCAATCTCATGTTCATCCAGTTTCTCCCAAGATTGTTCTTTTGTCTATCATTACATCCAGATTCTAGTACATAAGAGTACATCATTGTAATGTACTCCACACCCAGATATAATCTCATGAAGGTGGGCCTGTCATTCACATGTTTGGTTTCAGTGATGCTATTCCTTAACTCTTTGCAGATTATTGCACCATTATTTCTTGATACCATTTTCCAGTTTTTCTAGCTCTGCTTTTTTCAGCATGTTTCTTATATACATGCAGTTTGGATCTGACATTGATAAAGAGTTTCATCTTATTTGTGAATTCTTTCTTTCACTCTTTCAGTATTCTGTGTTGTGAAAAATAGTTTGTGAACTAGCTCCTTTTGCTGTGCTCATCCTTGACATGGTAGTCCTTGCTTGTTTTGCAATTTCCTGCATGTCATTTTCATGAGGAGCCCTAGCCATTGTTGCATTTCTCTATAAAGACACATTCATAGGTTTTAACCAGTTTCCATCTGACACAACTTTAATGACCAAGATTTGCTTGTTTGCTCAACTTCTAACCATTGACCAGTCTGGCCAGGGAGTCCTTGCCAGTAGTTGTACTACTACCACCATAGCTCCCAATAGAGGGAAAGCATGCAATGGTCATGCAATCCCCAGATGATATCTCAGCTTGATGCTGGTTGAAACAACATGGAAAATGTATTGCTACCAATGTTAGTCTCCTAACTAGTTGATATTCATGGATTTAAGAACAGGTGGTGCAATAACTGATGCTGAGTTTAGTTGGACAAGTGCTTGATTAGCACTTATTAACTTATTAGGATTGATAAGCAGTTAAGTCACTGAGGCTCAATATTGGCTGAGCTGCACTAATGTTTCAACTCAGTTGTGAACTAAGTTTATCATTTGAGCTAAGGTTAGGGCTTGACAAGAAAGGTTCAAAAAAAAAAAACTTATGCAAGAATGTGTTGCTTACATGGGAAGATATATCCCACCATTATATCTGCAGATTTCAAGAATATTTCTCTAGAGAAGTTCATAAAGGGATTATCATGCAAAGTGCTATCACATTACAGAAGAATTTTCTGTAGCAATCGAGTCTGAGTTAGTAATTTCAAATAGGTTGCAAAAAGTGAAGAATCTTGAAGAAACTGCTGTATTTGCTGTACCTCAACCAAATCACTCTTCCACTTTACTATATTATAAAACTTATTGTGCCATAAACTATGTAACCATTAACATACCCCAGTATGTCAATACTGAACACCAGACAGTTTAAATTTAAAATTGTTAGTTTAACACTTCTTGTGCCATTGTTCCACAGAGCATGATATGCTATTTTGCAAAATCTATTTTCTTTGTATAATAAGGGTTTTTTTATCGTGAAATTACCCCAACAGCACCATACCTTTCAGTGAAATATTTTGTCTGTCTCCTGCCTTTTTTAATGTAACAGTACTTGGTGAACAACTGAGGTCTTTTGCAATTATTCTGAAACACTAAGCACCATTATGTAGAAACCTGACTCAGACATTGTTAAAGGATGTTAATTCTCTGTGTTTTTATGTTTTAATTGTATCATTACATCATATTAGATATATTGAAGGCATTAACTAGCAAATGGTTGCTACTTTCCTGTGTATTTCCATTGTTTTGTTACTTATTTGATGATTTGCTTTTAATTTCTCATTATTTTTAGCTTGCAGCTTTCACTCTCATTTCTTTACAGTCATCTCATTGAATATTTGTACATTTTTGTTACTTTTCATATTCATGCTTCATTATTATCTGTCAGCAGCTCAAGGTGCTAATGAGCAAGTTAAGAATTATGGCATGTTAGAGGTACTGTCTTGCAATTAGTTAACAAAATCCTGAAAAAACTTAGAAGTATTTCAATATTCTTTGAGTTTTATTGGGTGATAATAGTAAAAGAGCATGTAGTGTTTTTAATAATTATGTTTTATAACATTATATAACTGTACACTGGTATCTGTTTTTTCATAATCTTATGTACGTTTAATATATACATTTAGGATATTCTGCCAGTTGATCAGTCAACAGTTATTGAAGTACCTAATGGAAATGGAGATATGGTAAGGATTTCCTCTATTTTCATCTGAGAAAAATATCTATTATTAAAAGCAGTAGAAATATATTTAGTTTGATAGTCTTAATAAAAGTATTTTTTTTACTCTGTGTTCAGAAATATTTCTTTACTTATTTCACTAATCTATTGAAATTAGTGTGGAGTGTATATTAAAACATTTAAACAAAACTTTCTATGAAAGAAATTTCTGCTTGTGACATGACAGATGTTTCTATTGAAGTGTTCAACAAATTACATGATTTTTTTTAATGTATTTGTGCATGTATAACTTTTAATTGTAAAAGCAAAAAATAGTTATTTTACAACTGTGTTAAAGGATTTTAGTCAATTTTCTGAGGTGAAAGGTTTTACTAAAAGTCTACAAAAGAGTGTTTGTAGGACATTTACACTTCAGGATTACTATGTTCTAAACAACAAGACAGTATTATTATCTATTTTGAAAATTTAACATAATTTTAAGAATGCTGATAGATGAATTCTTCCATCTTTATTATATATACATTGTTATGTACTATAATTTATCTGTTGTAATAAGTCTTTATTATGTTATGTATGTTACATCTTACAAGTTCAAATAGCTGGAAATTTTAATTTTAATTTAGAAGTTAATTGAATATTAATATGTATCATATTTATGATATTTGACAACAACCAGTGATGTCGAGAAAACCCACTTGCAGAGAAATATATATGCAAAAATGGCTCGTTTGGGTTGAGAAAATATTTTACGTAGAAGAGCGAACAACGTTTCTACCTTCTTTGGTCATCGTCAGGTTTCTCAACCCAAACGAGCCGTTTTTGCATATATATTTGACAACAACATTGATACAATTTTCTTTTTTAATGCAAATACATTTTAATATATGAACTACAATATAATTTTATATGTGAAGATTTTACAAACGTACAAACTATACTGAGTCTTCTATGTGGTTTGGATCTAAATAATTTATTGATGGTGCATGAAGAGCAAATTAACTCAGAGTTGATATTGTTATACTTTGCTTACATAAGCTATCTCTCTTTTTGGCTGGCCTCATGCCACTTACAAGCTGTCTTTTTACTGACAAGGATATGGAATGTCCTCATTGAAATACTAACGTGAATTTAAGTCACTGAAGTGAAACTGTGTGTAATGTTCAAAATCTACACACATTCCTGGTCAGTTTTCCAATTAATAAGCATTTATCACAATTATAGCTACTGTGGTTTATAGTACACTGATTGTGACAAACCTCCAATATTAAAATTGTTTCACTGCATATTGCAGTGGCTACCTTTTATATTCATTAGGCAAGATTTTCAAAAATTCAGCTGGCAGTAATACTGGCAATCACTAGCATTTTACATGCACCATACTTGGTTGATTCTTATGCTCAAAAATCTACAAATTTAGAAAACAGGTAGGACTTTAACAGTACACATTTAACAATACGTGTGATATGTATTTTGAAATTTATGTTAAACTGAAACAAGCATGCATATTAAAATAAATGTGTAACACTAAATCCATTACAACATACATAGTTTTGAGACTGCTGTCCATCCTGTCATATGTGCACTTTTAGAAATATAAGTTATATTACATTAACTTGAATAACTAATTTCTTCTTCCAAATTTCTTGTCCCTCGGTGTGGATTTCTGTACATGGTGAGGGGACCTCCCAGGGAATGTTCTGTTCTTTCAGTTTACCTCTTCTGAGATATAAACATCCACTCACATGTTTGCCGTGCATGGCTACCCGTGAAGAGGAGGAAAGAATTCTGGTGGTTGAGGGATCCCTAACACACCACTTTGGCCTTGAATTCCTGTAGACAGGTGGCCCCCCTTGGGTCAGTTGGTTGGTCCACTTGGTCAACCAAGTACCAGTGCTGGATGTTCTCAACAGGTGTTGTGGATATTGTATCTGATGCTGGTGTTTGGGTTTGGCTCCATGGTGGGTGGGGTCAGTGGGCACAAAAATTTCCTTCTTTTATTATGGATCCCCCAAATAAAAATTTAAATAGTGAAAAAACAGTCCACAGGTAAATGACCACATCTTGAAAATTCTAAGCAGCAACCTTCAACATCTCTAACACCTGTTGTACCTTATTTTCTTATCTACATTCTCTTTCAGACAAATCTTTAGGGAAAATATCTCCCTTTTTCATTCAGAAGGGACTTGCTGGCTCTCGAAAGTCACTAAAGATGCTTCGATCTGGTGACATATTGGTGGAAACATCCACATCTCAACACAGTGAACTCCTCATGCATTCAAAGGCAGTTGGGGATATACCTATTGAGGTTACACCTCATGCTACTTTGAATTCATCATGAATTCATACTGTTAAGAGGGATTTGAAGATCATCCCCACGCCGGAGATTCTTGCCAGTTTCTCCACCTAAGCAGTTTTTGCAGTGAGATGTATCTCACCTCACAAAGATGGGATTACGATGCCGACCAGTGTCCTCATTCTGACATTTACATCATGATGTCCACCTGCCACCATCAAGGCAGGTTATCTTAATTGAAGGATATGGCCTACATTCCAAACCCTCTCTGAAGTTTCCAGTGTTAGTGGTTCAGCCACTTGAAGACGTCATGTCGTGGTTTCCTAACATGTGCTCGTTGTGGTGGCAAGGACCACAATGCTTATGAATGTGAAACTTTCGTTCTTGCCCTAAATGGTTGGAAGAAAATGAGGTGCAGAATTTGAAAATGAATCATAACATTACTTATCCTGAGGCTCGAAAGGTGCTGTACACCACTTCATCTCGGACGTATGCTGCTGCACTGCATTCCATTACTATAGTGGGAGAGCAGATGGATCTCTCTGTTCCTCCAAAAGAATTGTTCTCAAACCAGATGAAGTCTTTTGACCTCCATTGTTAAAACAGTTGATGAATTAACTTCAACACCTATCTCTGTCCCTAACATACATTGCAGGAAATTCCACGATTCACTTAATTTTGTTTCAGGTACAGGCATTTCCTCGGGTACATCATCCTCTCTCACCCCAAGATGCAAAACAATCATTTGTTTGCGTCCTCAGTCTCTAGAATCCCTTTCCAGCAGCAAAGACCTGCCCATTCAATGCACGCCAGGATCAATGGAGGTCATTAAATCTCCCCCAAATAAAGACAGTAAAGAAAAAAGACGTGATCATAAACAGAAGGGTTCTCCACCCAATTTTCCTACACATAAATAAAAGTGGCCACCTTGATAAAATGGAACTGTTGAGGTTTACATTCTAATCTGGATGACATCAAAACACTGATTGCTTTCTAGCATTCTCTGTCTTTCCTTACAGAAAACATTTCTGAAACCTCCGATATAGTCACCTTTCAGCAGTTTTTTTGTATGGAAATGGCAGGCTGTGTGATGGAGGAGTGGCACTGTTGGTTGATCAGCATGTGCCCACCCTATCTTTACCACTCGACACACCCTTGGAGGCCATAGCCATCTGTGTTTCCGTGGGTCACTGTTTGTTCTCTTTACCTGTCGCCTGGAGAGACCTATGATCAATCACACCTTGATGTTCTCATTGAACAGTTGCCATCTCCCTTTTTAATCCGGGGGAACTTTAATGGTCATCATTCTCTCTGGGGAAGTGCTGATACTGATGGGGAGGGGTCACTCTGAAGAGCGTATGCTCAATGATCAGAACCTTTCAACAGTGGTTCTTCTATTTATTTTCATGCAACTAGTCAGTCCTTTACTGCTTTTAATTTCATAATTTGCTCCCCTTCACTATTCTCCCATTTTTCAGGGTTGACAATAATCCACGAGGTAGTGATCATTTTCCTATAATTTCGAGAGAGAATTTTTGTGGTCGATGCCAGCCGATCTGTGTACTGGATGAGGCAAACTGGCCCTCTTTCACTGCTCTTGCAGAACTTGATCCCGCCATCGTCTGTGAGCCATCAGTAGACGACTGCCACATGTGGCAGCAGTAACTGACTGTATTATACAAGCAGCTGCTCAATGTATTCCTGAAATCTCAACACATTTTCCACGATATCCTTGTCTGCAGTGGAATCTTACCTATCACATGGCATGGAAGGCTCAAAAACGGGCCTGGGAAACTTTTCATGGGTATCCCACACTCTCGCAACGTGTCACTTTCCAGCAGACCCGTGCACATGCTTGGTGGGTAAGATGTCAAAGCCAGAATTTTGGATTAAGTTCACAAACAGCATATCTTCTGTCACAATACCAGTTTGGACCAGTTCCAAAGTCATGTGGGACAAGATTCGAAAGGTAGATGGGTAATATAATTCTGCTCCCCTATCAATCTTGCTCTCTGATAGCCAGGAAGTTGCTGATGCCCAGAGCATTGTCAATACTCCAGGTGAAAGCTTTTTCCAGGTATCCAGCACTTCTGCTTTTTCCTCCACCTTCTTAGCCATCAAGACTCTGGCAGAGCAATCATCTCTTTCCTTTCGAGCTGATTGTCTCTATGACTATAATTGACCCTTTAGACTGGTGGAACTGAAACAGGACCTTCATTGGTCTGACAGAACATCTGTTGGACCAGATAATGTACACTATGACATGCTGTGCCATCTATCTCCTGTTTCTCTTGCTATTCTTCTGATTGTTTGTAACCAGATCTGGCTGGAGAATGCCTTTCCTGATGCCTGGCACCAGATTTTTGTCCTACCTTTCTCTAAGTCTGGGAAGGATCCCAAGATTCCTTCAAACCACTGTCCAAATTGCTTTAGAGATTTGTCTGTATAAGACCTTAGAGAAGATGGTTATTGCTCATCCTTTTTTGGTTCCTCGAATCAAACAACCTTCTTTAGCTCACCCAGTGTGAGTTCTGATGACAGAGCTCGAACATGGACCATTTGATTCGATTTGAAACATCAATCAGAGAAGTCTTTCTCAAATGACAATATCTTGTTTCAATATTCTCCGACATTGAGAAGGCTTATGATACAACATAGAGGTATGGCATTTCGTGAGACCTCCATATATATGGGTTACATGGCCATTTGCCCATTTTTATTAAAAAATGTTTTAATGAACAGCAGACTCCAAGTTCATGTGGGTTCAACACTTTCCCGTTCTTTTCTACAGAAACGTGGAGTCCCTCTGGGCTGTGTTTTGAGTGTTACACTTTTCAGTATAAAGATTATGCCATCACTGAACAACTCCCTCTCATGGTTACAAATGGGCTCTTTGTCAACGACTTTCACATTTCATGAAGTATATTAAGCTGCAACAACAGACTGCTCTCAATTGTTTACTGAAGTGGACCACAACAAACAGCTTTAACTTCTCTCTCTCTAAAACCGCATTTTTGCTGCAAAGAGATATTTACCTTGATCCTGAACTACGTATCAGTGAAGTTGTGCTGCCTGTGGTCTCTGAGACAAAGTTCTTGTGGCTTATCTTTCACTGAAAGCTAACCTTTATACCACACATCAAGCAGCTATGGGTCAAATGTACAAGAGCACTGAACATCCTCTGTGTCCTCTCTTTCACCACTTGGGGGCGTGGATCATTGTTCTGTGCTAAAGATACATTGTGCTCTTATTCAGTCAATACTCGACTATGGATCACTGGTCTATGGCTCTGTGAGAACCTTGGCCTTAAAGATGCTGGACCCCATTCATTATCAAGGATTATGGCTCTGCACTGGGGCTTTCAGAGCTTATACATAGAGTCTTATACCTTCTTTACACCTCCGCCATTTGCAACTGTCTTTACTATATGCTTCGAAACTTTGATCATTACCAAAGCATAAAATCTGGGGTTGTGTTTTCCTTCTTCAGTGGGCCATACCTTTTCAGAACAGACGATCTGCCATTGTTCCTTTTGGCCTTCATATTCAGGCACAGTTGGATGAATTGGGTCTATCCTTGGATAACATTGGTGATTGGAAATACTGTCTGTTATTTGCTGAACATCTTTCGAACCATCCTTCCATTCCTATTTATAAAGATGGTTCGAAATGAGGTGACTCTCTGGGCTTTGCCACAGTTTGTTGTGGTTTGGTGGTTGTGAGCAGAATCCCCTCTACAGCTTCTGTATTTGCTGCTGAACTGTACACCATTTTTCTTGCTCTGGATCACGTAGAAGCTAAGCGGTACTCAAATTGCACTATTTATACTGACTTACTTAGTTCTGTACTGGCCCTGGAATTGTTTCATGTTAGTTGACACTGTGTTCTCACCGATATTCAAAACAGACTGGCCCATTTCTCTTTAACATCTACTTCTATCTAGTTTTTCTGGATACCAGGCCAGCTTGGCATTTGCGGGAAACGAGTTCGCAGACACCACATCTAAATCTATCTGCTGTGGCACAATCACTGCTGTGTCTGTTTCATACATAGACTATGGTCCTGTATTGAAGGCTCGGCTCCGTGCCAGTTGGCAGTTGACTTGGAGCGAGGAGTGTGAAAACAAGCTTTTCCAAATAAAACCCTGTACTGGACTTTGGCCGTATTGCTTCCATAAGGATCTGAAAGAGGAAGTTCTTCTAACTAGACTATTCATTGGTCACAGTTTTTTTAACTACTCAATTTCTTTTATCTGGGACTGATGCACCTATGTGTTGTCTGTGTAACACTCAGATCATGATAAGCCACATTTTACTGTCTTGCTGTCATTATGACTCTCAATGACGGCACCATTTTAAACATGTTCTGTCCCTAGGTTTATCCATAACGTTAGTTATGTTGGTGATGGTGACACTGTCCACCTTGGAAATGTTTTCAGTTTTTTAAAGGCCATTAATCTTTTTAGTGCTATTTAAGTTTTTAATTTATACATTAGACCTTTTTTAATGTTATTCTCTTTTAATAATCAAAGTCCATCTATTTGATTTGAAATTAGAAAATGGCTGTAATGTCAAATAACTCGAAACCAGAACTGAAAAGGCGAACTTCAGGTGACTGACGGTGGTTTTTTGAACTTACCTGTTAATCTTCCTGGCAAGTTATGATAATTACAGTTATGCTACAGAAAGTCCTTTATATCTTGTATTACTGTAGTTTTTCTGTTACTACTGTAGACTGTATGTAAAATTTGTTTCAATGCTATTTATGTTGTTTTTTTAAACTTTTTGTTTTAACTTAATTTCCTTTTATGAATTTTATTAAATTTGATTTTAACTTTTCACCAGATGTTTGGCACAGATAACCTAGCAGCTTTATGGCATAAAACACCAAACCAACCAACCAACCAAATGTCTTGAGTTCTATAATATATATGAGTCATTTTTGCAAAATCTTGCATAAGTTACACATTTTGAAACTGCCCTTCCCATTTTTGGTGTACATTTGTGTTCAGTGTAAGCATTTGTTTTTGTGGTATATTGTTTAGTAATTATTTATAATATGTGCTGATTCACAGATTACAAGCTGTTTCTATGTGCAAATTGATTAACAATTTATGTTGCAATCTAGTATAAATAAGTTGCTGTCACCAACTTTTGATGTATGCATGTTGAAATCTTCCAAACAAAGTGAAAACAAATTATTTGTACCCGTGTCAAATGACGAGCTCATATATTAATGTCAATATATTGGTGTTTTGGGCTAGGAATTCTTATACTTTAGGTGTATGTGACTTGTTGGTGATAAATTTGAAAATAAACAAACAGCACACATAGTTGTATCATAAACACTATACATTCTCTTTTTCTTGTTAAAAGTCCACTTAAACCAGTTCAGTAACTTTAGAATATGATTGAAAAGGTAAATTATTTTTCTCTATTTTTACCACAATAGTATCCGTGTATAATTCACTTATACTGTCATGTGAGTTACTACAGTTGTATCCTGAACTTTTTATAGTTCCAATAATTATCTTCTAACTGTATGTACAATAATTGTCTGCTTTTCATCAAAGTCCACACAGGTGGGTTCAGTTAGTTTAGAACACCCTTTGGTGAGACAAAGTATTCTTCTTATCTTTTTCAAACTGTTAATCTCACTCTTAACACATCATCATTAGGCCATTCACTCCCACAACAGTTAGGTTTATGTTTTCTAACTTTTCTGTGACTGAACTTTATGTTCATATGACTTTGCTCTCTTTTTTCACTCAACAGGTCTCAACTATTTGTACATCTATCACTTTGACTTTCTAGGAATTTTCATATCCTCAACATCAGTGGATTCTAAACACAATGTTTGATAGCTTCAATATCAGTAAATTACAAACATACAGTAAATTAATAATAGTACTTACACTGAACAGCCCTATACATTTGGCAATAAGTTGGTAGTCAATTTCAGTTCAGTCTTGCCACATCTTTATTATTCCTTCAGGTAACTACGAAGGTAAAGATAATTTTTGTTTTTCTTAGTGATTGTATTTTCACTCAACTTTTCTCACTTTTAGCTTTTAGTAAACATTATAACCTCTTTTGCATTGAAAATCAGATTTTAAAATTAAATATTTTTACTAAAGATTTTTGTGTGAATTTGTGGAGCTAAAGTTTGAATACCCTGAGTTTTAGATCAAAAGTACTTTTAATTTTAGAATTTTCAGATTTCATTTGCATATTCTTTAGGACCTCCTTAATTAATATAAAAGGTTTTTATTGCAACTTTATATTTCGTTGTTTTCACTAAACTTACACTTCACTGAATCTATCCATTTCAATAATCTTGTAACCAGCACAAAAAATATTAAATAAATCTGTTACCCCTTTTTTTTTTCTAGAATGACTGGAGATTGTAACAAGCAGTTAGTTATTGATATTAAAATACTGGGTCCTCTATTTTTGACAAATATTTAAATTTAATTTTATTGATTTATTGCTTGTAGAACCATGATTTTGTAAAAATCATGCATAAAAAAGCTCAACTGTAAATTGTGCAACGACCACTAGCTCCAGTTATATAAATGAATTATGTAATTCATGGGACACTTGCATGTACACCTTTTAACTTTCTGATTTTTACATTGTGGTTACTTTTCTAAAGTAAGCAAAAATATTCACACAAAACATTGAAGTACTTACATTTGGTCTCTTTCTTTTGGCTCTTGGCCTACTAATGAAACTGTTTGTTTTTTTTAGAGATGGTACTAAATACTGAAATTGCAGGCCAAGGTAATGTTTTTCATCAGTATAAATAACCTTTACAGGCTGTAAACATTTTGAAATAGAGTTTGCATTGCATTTGATGTATACAATTTTGAAAAGGCTAGGACAAATTTTAATGTATATTTTTGATTATCTTACTAGGATTCAAAGATTGTTGTCACATTTCTTCCTGTAGGACATTGTCCAGGATCAGTCATGTAAGCTTACTAATGTATACTCGCATAATGTAAGTCATTAGTCTACTGTGGATGATACTGCATTAAAACTTCAAAACATGGTCCAGGAACAGTTCTTTAATTTGTGTGTGTGTGTGTTGATTTTCTCTGATGAAGTGTTGCTTATCTTGTTATAGGTTGTGATTTTTGTGCTGTTTTGTGGATTTCAATATAATTACAATTTCAAAAAATATATATATAAAAACTGAATTAGAAGTGAGATGGAGACATTCATTTGACCTGGGATGTTTTTTTCCTAGGGCTTCTAAAATTGCTTTTTTTGTTGATCATGGTGAGAATTTGGATTCTGTTTTCTGACACTTTTCTTTACTATGCTGGCTTCTTGCAAGTCCAATTTGAATTTTAATGCTTTTTTTTCTATTTATCCTTTGAACTTGTAAGATTGTTGATAGAGGGGTGGGGAACTATTTAGTTTCTCTTCCTCGTGTTTTTTTCTGGTTCAGGCTGGTATATTTACTGTTTTATTATGTGACAGGATAGGTATACCTTGTAACCTCCTTGTTTGTTTGCTTGTCTGGGTTTTCTGCTTCCTGTTAGAAGTATACTTTTTGGCTACTGACATGTTGATGTCATAAGTTGGAGTTTTTTGCCATGTTTCTATGACTTTCTTTTTCCCCTTGAGGCCCCCGCTGGTACAGCGGTAAGTCTACGGATTTACAATGGCAAAATCAGGGGTTCAATTCCCCTCAGTAGGCTCAGCAGATAGCGTGATGTGACTTTGCTATAAGAAAATGCACACTCTCACCTTGGGTACTGCTATATCTTGATAAGTCCTTTCTAAGTTTGTGGAAACTAGGAAAGGGGATGCATCCATCTCTGCAATTCTTTTGCCATATGTTTCTCACCTCAGCATTCAGTTGCAACCTTATAATTTTTTTTGGCTTGTTAAGCCTGGAAGTGTTATGTAACCCACTTTACCTCAGTTTGTGGTGATCACCTTGACTGGGTTTGTTTTTTTTTTGTTGTTGTTTGGTTTAGTTTTGGATCCTTCAGTTTCCTTTAATTGCCCTTATTTCCTTGGATATAAATTCCTAAACATCCATTTTGCATATTTTAGTCTCTACAAGTACATCTTCTGAGTTACATCTCAGCAGATTCAACACATTTGTCTTTTGTTGGCCATTTCTTTTATCTTGTGCTGGATGTTTTGTGAGCCAATATTCACACTTTTCACAGTGTGTTTTTTCCACATTTTTTACATGCTTGGGCAGCTTTCTTTTGGAAGTTTTTCCTTATACCATGATTTAAGAACCCAGAATGATAATACACATAAAACAAACAGTCCTATAACTATCATAATTTAACTTGCTTTCTAACAATGGCATAAGGACCATAAAATAATTTCCAGAACTTCTCAATCTGAACACAGGGAGAGAAATTATCAAACTGTAGATAAAATAAGCATTACTGTAGGCTTAAATTAATGAAATGTAACATGTCATTTGATAAATTAAAACTTTAACTTTCTATTGGTTATAAATGATATAGTATAAAATCTTAGGACAATTGGCAATTAGTGAAAGATATTGTGACAGGTTGGTTTGGCGAGTGTCTGATTTTCTGTTTTATAACTCCATAAATGAATGAGATTGAAGGGTACAAAATTTGGACTTTGCCTTAGTAATATTTGTATTATAACAAGAATGATTAATTTACCTCAAACTTCCTATTTCAGAGAAAGTAGGTAAATAAATTAGAGAAAGGAGAAGAACCAGAGAACAAATATCACAGTTCTTAACTAGAGGAGATTGAGAATTTTTTTAAATTATTTCCTTTCAAAATTAAGAAGTTAAATCTTATATTATAATTTGATTTATTAATTATGTTTTGATGTCAAGTTTATCCATATAAATTTATTAGAAAATAGTTAAATTAATTTTTGAATGAAACTTATAAAAGTCATAATGTGTACTTTGACCTACTCATAGTTAGAGGGTTAAATAAGCAGTAAGATTAACAGCTTGCAATTCACTTTTTTGCATTTGTAAGTTTTGGAAATGATATCAAACAGTGTCTGCTATGCCTCATATGGTGTCTTTGCATTGTAATCTGTTTACTTCTAATTTGGGCAATGTTGTTGAACTGCCCTGTTGTACCCTTTACAATGCTAAAATCAGGGATTCAATTCCCCTCGGTAGGCTCAACAGATAGTGTGATGTGGCTTTGCTATGAGAAAATGCACACTCTCACTTTGTATTTATACAACAAAAATATTGTAATGCCAATGCATTCCTTACAAAACCTCATAAGATTTTGGTCAAGTTTAAGTATTTTGTGCACAAAGGATAGCATTGTTCTAACTATAGCTTTCTAATACAAATATCATTTATCTATAGTAGTTATTTGTAGTCTTATTTTTAAAATAGCTTGAGTGCAAGATGATTTTAATTTTAAGTAAAAGGTACTTTTCTTTATTTTAAAGTTTTCATATTTCATTTGCATAACATTTAGAACCTTGCAATCCTTCTGTAGATTTGCAGTGACAGATTTCATCCTTGCATTTACTGGTCAAGATTTCGCAGTTTGTTTAGAGCAGTGATGATGTTTAAGCCTCATAACCTTTGCTTTATACTTCCTTCTTCTTTATGTTGGTGTTATTTGGTACATTTCTTGTGGCTTACGTGATCTTTTCTTGATCAGAATTATTTTATTTTTGTAAATCCTCTCTTAAAGTCCTGTTTTTTTGTTCTTGTCTAAATTTTCTCTTTCTTCTTTGGTTTCATTACACTGTTTTGTCATTTCCGTAAGATTTTCAATCTCATTTCAAGCATATGTCATCATCTTGAAATTGTTTGGATTTCTATGTCAAAATTAGTCTATTTATGATGCGAGTATTGTAATGGTTTCAAATGTTGGTCAAGTTAATTTCATTTATTCAGTACAAAGAATAATAAAAAGTCCAATACATTTTATGATAATAAAAACACTTTTCTGTAGTTTCAAATTTCATGTTTAGTGTAACCAAGATTTACTAGTTTGCATAACTTCACAATTAACCATTGTCTAGCAGAAATTCCACTTGCGTGTTAATTCCATATGATTGTTTGTCATATGAAATACAAATGGTATTGGCAGAAGTAAATTACATAACTGAAAGTAACAGACAAATTTACTGAATCATGGAAACAAATGTTTTAAGACAGCATGGGACCTATTGGTTCATTTTGGCCATTTCAAACTGTAATTAACTTGCACACGTGCAAAAAAGAATGACTTAAAGTCATTCCTTATCATTCATATACATATTAAGCTTTTTTATAAAATAACTTTCATCTACTACATCTCCAACATCTGAATGCAATTCATTCCAAAGGCCAACCACCCTAAGAAAAATAATTGTTTTAGCTGAAGATGACTCCTACACTGCCAGAATTTATACTTGTGGCTCTAATCCTAATATTTTCAGTGTTAAGTATGAAAACAATCTTAAACAATCTAATGAAATCCCCCCCTAACTTGTTTTTTCATGAAAAGCAGTTTGAGAGATATTAGCTTCTCCTCATATGACAACCCCTCCATCCCAGGAACCATTCTAGTAACCCTTCTCTAAACCCTTTCCAACAATTCAATGTCTTTCCTAAGCTAAGGAGCCCAAGACTTAATCAGTGGCATGTACAATAACCTCTTTGGTCTTGTATTCAATATTTCTGTAGATGCAACCTAAAATTCTATTTATTCTACCACTAGCAACAGCACACTGCTTGGATAGTTTTTAAAGACTGATCAACTATTGCATCAAGATCCCTTTCTTTCATGACACTGGTAGCAAACCATTTCTTATTCAAAAAGCCGGTTTGTCTCACTAACTAAGGCATAGAAATCCTTTAAGCTCAAAAGCTCAAGTATTCTTTTAAAATATATATATCTGATGCATCACAAAACTAGCAGAGAAAAGTGCAAATGTCTTTTAGCTCCAGAAGGGAAAACATTTGAAAATATTAAAAAATATAAAACAGTTTGTGTCCAGTTCAGTATGCTAATAAGCTGAAGAAAGAACCAGATTTAATTGCAGAATTAAAAGAAGAAAAAGTTGAACAGATGCAGGTATCCACAGAACAACCAAATTAACTACAAAAAGAAACTTCACAAAAATTTCATTTGACAGCAGTAAAGACATCATAGAGTGACAGTATTCATATTATAGTAAAAAAGATGGTGAATTTTGTGAAAAACATAATTCCTAAGCTGAAAACATTCTACCTTGAATGCTCATTACTAGAGTATATTATCGTATGGATATTATTATACCAATACTTGAGGTATTAAGGAAAAATAGAAAATAACATGCATATTGTACACTTTGAAATAAACATGCTTTCTTTGTATATAGAAAATAGAAGAACTCGTCACATGAGAAACAATACTGTGCTCTCCGAGTACTTTAACATTTTCTTACTCTTTTATTGGCATATTGTATTATGTTTACTCTACAGCAATGATGACATTTGTGCGTAAAATATCTAGTAGTATTCTAGATGTATACTTTCAAAGCATGATTGAAATGAAGGTCACAAACACAGATTTCTCATTTCTCTGCACAACAAAACTGCTACACATAACTTAGTGTTTCTCAAAAGTAAAAAATGAAATAAAACATTTTCCTTGCTATTCTCATGTATCTAGCTATTTATATTGAAATTCCGTAATTCATCTATGTACTTAGACATTTATATGCATTCAAATATAACACCTGAAATCTGACACATTTTGAAGTATGAGTAATATTCTCTTAAGAAATCTTGTTTGCACGAGATTTGACTATTTTGTTATTGTATGGTTGGTATTCATGTTTCTCCAAATAATGAAACCACTCAACTTTTCTGTTACTGATGATGATGATCTCATTTATCAGGAAACTTGGAATATAAGCTGGGGTATTGTGCAGATAGACACACACACAAAATATTCTGTGAAATGATTCACAAAACTTATAAATTCATTCATATAAAGAACAGATGATAGTTTATTTATTTATTACAGAAACCTGATGGTGGGGGAATGTTGCACTGACACTAAAGTAGTGTTGTGTGTGATTCAAGTGTATTGGTAACAGTGCAATGCAGTTATATTCTTTTGGAGCACACTACAATTGTGCTCTGCAGGTACTGCATACCCTAAGGTTATTTGACACTTTAACAATATTGTGAAGCAGTATAAATCATTTACTGGTCAGCAATGAGGCTGGATCATAACTTTTGAATTAAAAAAATATTTTATCCTGTATGTCATCATTCTAAACAGACTTATGAAATGAAATATAAGTGGGACTAGACATCCATTGCATATCACATACAATTTGCATAGAAGTTTAATAATGAAGTATAAAAAAAAAAAGATGCAGTATAATGAAATGGGGAAAGAGCTGGATGAAAAAGATTTTTTTTTCCATGAGAATGTCAAATTGATGAAGTAAACAAGAAATACAGATTAAACAGTAACAAAATATATATATATAACACTTTTGAAATTCTAAGTTTGGCATAATTTTTTATCCTTTAAAATTTGATGTATTTATCTAATTGGTAATTATGTTTTATAGTGATGTCAGGAATGCTATGACTCAATAGATTAAGATCCTTGGTAGAACTAAATTGTTTTGTAAGTTTCAGTTGAAACAATAAAATGCTTTCATTGTTATGAACTGTTCTGTGTTCTCTTCATTTGTAGTAAATATTTTAAAGACAAACTACGTCACTTGTGTCACATGTATGATAATTTTGAAGAAAAATATTATCTTTGAAATAATTTCCTGTTTCTTGTAGGATTTTGTAGGTATGAATGGCACAGTGTTATACACTGGGGATTTTCGTTGGGGTGTTGGAGACGCTGCTCAATATTCTGCATTGTATCATTCCTTTAGCCAGTAAGTTTTAATTTTCTTTGGATCGTGTGGTATTGTTAAAATGAAGTAGTTTTTATCACAAATCTTTATTCAATAGTATACTGGGTTGTATGAAACAGCTTTTGCAAAAACAAGCATCATAAAGTGTACATGATTTTGAGGTACAACAGAAGTTGTTGTCCACCACTTCATTTCAGGCATATGCTGCTGCACTTCATTCCACTACTACAGTGGGAGTGCAGACAGATCTCTCTGTGCCTTCAAAATAATTGTTCTCAAAACAAATGAAAATCTTTTGACCTCCATGGTTAAAAAAGTTGATGAATCAACTTCAACACCCATCTCTTTCCCTTACATACATTCCAATTAATCCCAAGATACACTTTTCCTCTGATAAATCTTTTTCTCCCACCCCAAGATGCAAACTGATCATTTGTTGACATCCTCAGTCACTGGAATCCTTTTCCAACAGCAAAGACCTGCCCAGTCAACCCAGGGCAGGATCCATGGAGGTCAATAGACCTTCCTGGAATAAGGACATTAAAGAAAAGAGACATGGTCATAAACAGAAGGGTTCTTCACCCAATTCGCCAACACATAAGTAAAAAATGGCCACCTCAATACAACGGAACTGTCAAGGTTTACGCTTTAATCTGGATGACATTAAAACACTGATTTTTTTCCTACCATCCTGTATGTCTTTCCTAACAGGAACATGTGTGAAACATATCGATACAGTAGCCTTTCGGCAGTTTTCTTTGTACAGAAATGACGGGCTGTGTGATGGAGGATGGTACTGTTGGTTCATCAGCCATCCGTGTTTCCTTGGGTCATACCAACATTGTTTTCCTACCTGTCGTCTGGAGAGACATATGATCAATCAGAGCTAGATGTTCTTATTGAACAGTTGCTGTCTCCCTTTTGAATCGTGGGGACTTTAATGGCATCATCTTCTCTAGGGAAGTGCTGATATTGATAGGAGGAGTTGCTTTGTAGAGCATATGCCCTCTGATCACAAACTTTCTCTTTTCAGTACTGGTTCTTCTACTTATTGTCATCCATCTAGTCTGTCCTTTACTGCTACCGATCTCTCAATTTGCTCTCCTTCACTATTATCCCATTTTTCATGGAGGGTTTACAATAACCCACAAGGCAGAGATCATTTACCTATAATTTTGAGGGAGACTGGCCATGGTCACGTGCCCTGGTGGAGACTGGATCACACAAACTGGCCCTCTTTCACTGCTCTTGCAGAACTTGATTCTGCCATCGTCTGTAGCCCATCAGTAGATGACTGTGTGGCAGCAGTAACTGACTGTATTATACATGCAGCTGCTCATTGTATTCATAAAACCTCAACACATTTTCCATGATATCCTCTTCCGTTGTGGAATCCTGCCTGCCACATGGCAAGGAAGGCTCAAAACCAGGCCTAGGATACTTACCATAGATATCCCACACTCTCGAACTACATCACTTTCCAGTAGGCCCATGCACATGCTCGGTGAATAAGATGTCAAAGCAGAAGGAATCTTGGATTAAGGTCACAACCAGCATATTTTCTACCCATTTCCAAAGTCATATGGGACAAGATTTGAAAGGTTAGGTGGCAATATAATTCTGTCACCCTGTCCATCTTGCTCTCTGATGGCCAGGAAGTAGGTGATACCTGAAACATTGCCGATACTCTAGCTGAAAGCTTTTGCCAGGTATCTACACTTCTGCTTCTTCCTCCACCTTTTTATCCATCAATACTCAGGCAGAAAGATCACTTCTTTCCTTTTGAGCTGATTGTCTCTATTACTATAATCATCTCTTTACATTGGTGGAACTCAAATTGGCCCTCCATCAGTCTGGCAGTACATCAGTTGGATCTGATGATATGCACTATGAAATGCTGCACCATCTATCTCCTGCTTCTCTTGCTATTCTTCTGATTGTTTTTAACCAGATCTGGTAAGAGAATGTTTTTCCTGATGCCTGGCACCAGGCTGTTGTTCTACCTTTCTCTAAGCCTGGGAAGGATCCCAAGTTTCCTTCAAACTACCATACAATTGCTTTGACGAGCTGTCTCTGTAAGACCTGAAAGAGGTTGGTTAATGCTTGTCTTGTCTGGTTCCTCGAATCAAACAACCTCCTTTAGCTCAATCAGAGAAGCCTTTCTAAAATGACAACATCTTGTATCAATATTCTGTGACATTGAGAAGGCTTATGATACAACACGGATGTATGGCATTTTGCGAGATCTCTATATATATGGGTTATATGGCCATTTCCCCATTTTTATTAAATATTTTTTAATGGACATATGGTTTTGACACTTTCCTGTTCTTTTCTACAGGAACTTGTAGTCCCTCAGGGCTGTGTTTTGAGTGTCACACCTTTCAGTATGAAGATTAATGCCATCACTGAACATTTCCCTCTCACTTTTGCAAAAGGGCTCTATGTCGACGACTGACATGAGATGTGAAAGTCATGAGGTAGATTGAGTGGCAGCTACAGACTCCCCTCAATCGTTCACAGAAGTGGACCACAGCAAACGGCTTTAATTTCTCTCTCTCTAAAACTGTTTGCATACACTTTTGTCACCAATGGGGTATTCATTCTGATTTTGATCTCCATATCTGTGAAGTTGAGCTGCCTGTGGCTCCTGAGACAATGTTCTTGGGGCTTATATTTGAGAGTAAACTGACCTTTCTACCACACATCAAGCAGCTATGGGTCAAATGTACAAGAGCACTGAACATTCTCCATGGCCTCTCTTCCACCACTTGGGGAGTGGATCGATGTTCTATGCTAAAGATATATTGTGCTCTTATTCGATTGAAACTTGACTATGGATTACTGGTCTATGGCTCTGCCAGAACCTTGGCCTTAAAGATGCTTGACCCCATTCATCATCAAGGATTTCAGTACTGAACTGGCAAAGTGCTTATACACAGTCTGATGAACCTTCTTTGCACCTCCACTATTTGCAACTGTCTTTACTATGTGCTCTGAAACTTCTTTCCTTATCAAAGCATCCCACCTGGGGTTGTGTCTTTCTTCCTCGGTGGACCATACTTTTTTCAGAGCAGACGATCTGCCATTGCTCCTTTTGGCCTTCCTATCCAGGTGCAGTTGGATGAATTGGGTCTGTCCTCGGATAACATTGCTGTATGCTCTGGTAAGCCCATCCCACCATGGCTTCTTACAGTCCCCAAATGTAACCTATCTTTAAGTCATCTGAGAAAAGCAGACACTCCCAATTGGAAATACTGTCTGTTGTTTGCTGAACATCTTTCAAACCATCCTACCATTCCTATTTATACAGATGGTTCAAAATCAGGTGACTGCATGGGCTCTGTCATGGTTTGTTGTGGTCTAGTGGATACATGCAGAATCCCTTTCTACAGCTTCTGTGTTCATGGCTGAACTGTATGTCATAGAATCACATAGATCACATAGAAGCTGAGCAATACTCAAACTGCACTATTTTTACTGACTCGCTTAGTTCTCTACTGGTCCTGGAATCACTTTGTGTTAGTTCACACCCTCTTCTCGCTGATATTCAAAACCGACTGGCCCATTTTTCTTTAACATCTACTTCTATTCAGCTTTTTTGGGTACCAGGCCATGTTGGTATTTATGGGAATGAGCTTGCCAACACCAAAGTAAATCTATCTGCTCTGGCTCTATCATTGCTGTGCCTGTTCCATACATGAACTATGGACCTGTATTCAAGGCTCAGCTCTGTGGCAGTTGGCAGCCGACTTGGAGTGAGCAATACAGAAACAAGCTTTTTCAAATAAAACTCTATATTGGACTTTGGCTGTCTTGCTTCTGTAAGGATCAGAAAGAGGAAGTTCTTCTAACTAGATTATGCATTGGTCACAGTTTTTTAACTCATCGTTTTCTTTAATCTGGAACTGATGCACCAGTATGTAACACTCAGGTCACAATAAGCCACATTTTACTCTCTTGCTGTCATTATGACTTTCAACGACAGCACCATTTGAAACACATTCTGTTCCAAGGTTTATCCGTAACATTAGACAATGTTATTGGTGATGGTGACACTGTCCACCTTAGAAATGTTTTTAGTTTTTTAAATGCCATTTAAGTTTTTTAATTTATACATTAAACCTTTTTTAATGCCATTCCCTTTTAAGAATCAATGTACATCTAGTTCAATTTGAAATTAGAAAATCCCATAAAGTCAAATAACTCAAAACCAGGACTGTAAAGGCCAACTTCAGGTGACTAATGCTGCTGTTTGAACTACCTGTTAGTCATCCTGGCAAGTTATTTTCAAAATTTTGCTACGTGTCTTTTAAAACTTTTATTACTTTACTTTTTGAAAATGGCCATAATGTCAAATAACTCAGAACCAGGACTGGAAAGGCCAACTTCAGGTGACTGACGGTGGTTTTTGTACTTACCTGTTAATCTTCCTGGTGAGTTATGATAATTACAGTTGTGCTACAGAAACTCCTTTACAACTTGTATTACTGTATTGTTTTCTTAACGTTGCAGACTAGATGTAAACATTAGTTTTATGCTATTTAAGTGTTTTTATGTTTTACCTAATTTCCTTTTATGAATTTTAGTAAATTTACTTTAATTTTAACTTTTTACCAGGTGTTTGGTGCAGATAAGAGTAGCTGCTTTGTGCCATAAAACACCAAATCAACCAACCAACCCTTCAGTAGTCTCATTGCAAATAATGGATCTGGAACTTAAATCCACTAGATCTTTCAGTCTCTTTCACCAAGGACACCATCTTTATTTTTAAGTGGTGGTTGGTTTAGATCAACCCTGCCATTAATGTGTATGTGCCCTTCTGACCTGAATTTATTTCTTCACATAGTCTTCCATTCAGGGATGAGGTGTGTCAGGTAATCTAGAGTAAGTGAATGAAGGATGAATCTTCATTCTGCATTAATAACTCAGATTTTCTTGTTTTCTAGTAAACAAAAGTTCTAGTTTTAGATTTCTTGGAGGGGAATGTCCTCATGAGGCATTTCATCAGTTCCACAGTAAACTCATAAATTGCCATCATGGAGACATACATTTTCAGGGCTGTGTTCTTTCTCTACAAGGCTTATTCCATTCATATTATTTTTGCCATTTTCTTTGGGTGATGAATTTCATAGATTGCTAGTCTGCTGTCACTTTCTCCTGACCAAATGCATTCTCCATTGTGTGGTTTTCTGATAGATTTGCTCTCAGTTCAGTCTACCAGTGATCGCTTTTGACTCATTAGTTTTTTCAACTACAAGCTTTGGAGTTTTCAGTTCCTCATCCTCAGGCTTATGTGGTAGATGCATCCAGTCCTGATTGTATGAGATTCCTCATCTATGCTTTTACCCGTAGTTTATCTGTTACTCGGATATATTTTGATTCCCTACTTGTGAGTTGCTGCTAGTCCCAGATTGGCCAGTCTAGCAATGATTTCCTCTTCTATGGTATCTTCAAGTGAGTCCAACTCTCCAAATTCCCCTTTGGCTATCTTTCTTGAGGCATCTTTAATCCCACATTCTACTCCAAGACTTTTTTCAAGCTCATTAGTGTTTAATGTCTAAAGTTGTCTGGAATGTGGCTTACAAAGAATTTGTACTCACTTTGCCAAATGTGCCCATCATATCTGGTTTTCACCTGCTGTTTAGTTCACACAACATTTTCAACTACTTTTAATTATTCTAAACATCTGCAGGTTTTGGACTCCTCAGTGCTATCCAGCATTCTTCCAAAATGGCTTTTTCAATTAGTTAATCAGGATGTTATGGTGGTATTACATGCTTTATCATGACAACCATTTGAGTCTTTAGCCTCTTTTACCATGTATCCCTGTCCCTTAATGTGATATGTTTGGCTGCTGGCATGCTGATATCATAAGTTGGAGTTGTTTGCATGTTTACAGGACTTCTAAAACCCCTTATGTCCTGCTATACCTTTATAGGTCCTTTTTTTTTCCCTAAGTATCTGGCAACTAGTAAAGGGGAATGCATCTCTCTCTACAATTTTTTGCTATCTATTTCACATTTGTACAACCAATTGTAATCTGATAATTTATTTTGGCCTGTCAGGCTTGGAGGTCTTATGTAACTCACTTTACCTCCTTCTGTGTTGATAGTCTTGACTCTCTCTCTATTCATTGTGATCCTTCAATTTCTTAAGTTTTTCTTCAAACTTTTAGAAGTGGACTAACAAATATCCATATTGCATATTTTGGTCTTTAAATGTCTGGGGGGACATTTTACTGGTCAGTATTCTAACTTATCTCAGTGCTTTTCTCTCATATTCTTTAAATGATCTGGGAGTTTTCCACTATCCCCATTTTAATAGCATCTGCTGGATTATAATGTGGAGGGTCACTTCTGTTATCATCCTTTCTATTTATTTTCCAGGATCCTTTACATCTTGTTTTCACCAGATACCACTCTGTGGCAAGTGTTGCCCAGGCAGGTATGCATTTATCAATCCAGTTCCACACTAGCAACTAATTTGATTATTATTACTACTGGTTGCAACAACTTCTGTATAAATTAAGTGTTTTAGAAGACCATCTAGGCACTTACCAAATGGTTTTAATATATTATCATTTGCCAACACTTGGAGACTATCATGAGTAAAGCTAATGGGGATTCTGCTCATCCCTGCCAACCTTAAGACTGACATGGTTGATTTGCTTTAAAAAAAAATGTAGCAAACTTTGTTCACAAACTGCACAGTTTGCCGAGCACTGTTCTTCAGGCTCCTCAATGTACATCACCCCCATATTTTCCTAGTGGAGCTAGAGAGTCCTAACCACACCCAATTTCCAGTTAATGGAGTAGTAGACAGAGGATTTTCCTTAGGAGTTTTAGAGTGTGTTTCTCCACTCTTAGGGAAGAATGCTAAGTTTGGGAGGTCCCTGGATGTTTTTATCCAGTTGTATGTAGGAGTGGCATCAGCCTCTGCAGGAGCCTACTTGTAATACTGTCTCAGATTTGAAACTACACTATCCAAATGGAGTGTGCATAACCATTCTCTTTAATCCATGTCAGTTTAATATTTTGTTCATGTAAAGAAGTCCATTATCACCTCATAATTCCAAATATGAAGTGGTCCCATCCTATGTCCTTGGTTTATCACAGTGTTCCATGTCCACTCCTTAATTCCTGGCTCAGATGGAATGCTCCTTGCCCACTTGGTTGAGGAATGAGTATGAATGCTCATAATTCCAGACCAGATGAGTTCTGGAGTACTGCCTTTGGAACTTCAAGTGGAGTAGAAAGTTTGTCCACTTCATTGCTGCTTGCTTTTCTGTCATGATTCCGATAGCTACAAGTTGAGATCCAACAGAAATATATATAACATTGCAGTCCAATAGCCCTAGCCACCAACATGGGATATTGGGACCAAGACCCCTTAATTCCAACCTCAAGCTGTAGAACCTTGGCTATCTGGTTGGGTGGGCCTATAATGTTGATTATGCATGTTCTATTCCAACTTTGATACAAGAACTAGGTTTTAGGTGAAGAGTGTATGTGTTCTGGATGTATTGCTGTTCTTCCTCTCATGTACCACTTATTTTGGTACACTTATGTTCTGTGTAAATGGTTTCCATATGGATAATGCCTTTTCATTGTGGAGATTCTATCTATAGTGTCAGTGGATAGTAAGTATGCTTTTGAACTTTTCCCAGTGTTAGTGACTGTGGTGGTATAAGTATCAAAAAAGTGATTACATTATCTGAGTGAGGTACTTGTATACAGTATTAGGATAGAGGTTGCATTGATGTGGGTGGAAAGATTTGCAAATTAGATATTGCTTAATGCATTTAAATGGGGTATAAAAGACTGAAGCATGTGATACCAATACTTAGATAAGCAAAACATTGTTGAAGAATAGTTATAGTGTTGATAGGGTAAGTATTATTGAAAATACATTTTCAGTTTAAGAAAATGTTAATGTACATGGTTGGTCAAGTTCTTTTGACCGAAAAAACTATTGATTTTTCTAGTATTGAAAAACTTGTTTTCAAAATTTCGTAATCAGTGAGGGCGTTGTCTGAAGGGTTTATAACCAAGTAAATAATTAACAATTTTTATAATGAGATGAAGTCTCAAAGTAGCCAACACATTTATTTGTCAACCATTGATTCATAATGAGTATCTTGGTAGGTGTACTATGTGAGTCATGCTCAAAGCCAATTATGAATGCTCATAATTCCAGACCAGATGAGTTCTGGAGTGCTGCCTTTGGAACTTCAAGTGGAGTAGAAAGTTTGTCCACTTCATTGCTGCTTGCTTTTCTGTCATGATTCCGATAGCTACAAGTTGAGATCCAATCAGAAATATATATAACATTGCAGTCCAATAGCCCTAGCCACCAACATGGGATATTGGGACCAAGACCCCTTAATTCCAACCTCAAGCTGTAGAACCTTGGCTATCTGGTTGGGTGGGCCTATAATGTTGATTATGCATGTTCTATTCCAACTTTGATACAAGAACTAGGTTCTAGGTGAAGAGTGTATGTGTTCTGGATGTATTGCTGTTCTTCCTCTCATGTACCACTTATTTTGGTACACTTCTGTTCTGTGTAAATGGTTTCCATATGGATAATGCCTTTTCATTGTGGAGATTCTATCTATAGTGTCAGTGGATAGTAAGTATGCTTTTGAACTTTTCCCAGTGTTAGTGACTGTGGTGGTATAAGTATCAAAAAAGTGATTACATTATCTGAGTGAGGTACTTGTATACAGTATTAGGATAGAGGTTGCATTGATGTGGGTGGAAAGATTTGCAAATTAGATATTGCTTAATGCATTTAAATGGGGTATAAAAAGACTGAAGCATGTGATACCAATACTTAGATAAGCAAAAACATTGTTGAAGAATAGTTATAGTGTTGATAGGGGTAAGTATTATTGAAAATACATTTTCAGTTTAAGAAAATGTTAATGTACATGGTTGGTCAAGTTCTTTTGACCGAAAAAACTATTGATTTTTCTAGTATTGAAAAACTTGTTTTCAAAATTTCGTAATCAGTGAGGGCGTTGTCTGAAGGGTTTATAACCAAGTAAATAATTAACAATTTTTATAATGAGATGAAGTCTCAAAGTAGCCAACACATTTATTTGTCAACCATTGATTCATAATGAGTATCTTGGTAGGTGTACTATGTGAGTCATGCTCAAAGCCAATTATGAATGCTCATAATTCCAGACCAGATGAGTTCTGGAGTGCTGCCTTTGGAACTTCAAGTGGAGTAGAAAGTTTGTCCACTTCATTGCTGCTTGCTTTTCTGTCATGATTCCGATAGCTACAAGTTGAGATCCAATCAGAAATATATATAACATTGCAGTCCAATAGCCCTAGCCACCAACATGGGATATTGGGACCAAGACCTTAATTCCAACCTCAAGCTGTAGAACCTTGGCTATCTGGTTGGGTGGGCCTATAATGTTGATTATGCATGTTCTATTCCAACTTTGATACAAGAACTAGGTTCTAGGTGAAGAGTGTATGTGTTCTGGATGTATTGCTGTTCTTCCTCTCATGTACCACTTATTTTGGTACACTTCTGTTCTGTGTAAATGGTTTCCATATGGATAATGCCTTTTCATTGTGGAGATTCTATCTATAGTGTCAGTGGATAGTAAGTATGCTTTTGAACTTTTCCCAGTGTTAGTGACTGTGGTGGTATAAGTATCAAAAAAGTGATTACATTATCTGAGTGAGGTACTTGTATACAGTATTAGGATAGAGGTTGCATTGATGTGGGTGGAAAGATTTGCAAATTAGATATTGCTTAATGCATTTAAATGGGGTATAAAAGACTGAAGCATGTGATACCAATACTTAGATAAGCAAAAACATTGTTGAAGAATAGTTATAGTGTTGATAGGGGTAAGTATTATTGAAAATACATTTTCAGTTTAAGAAAATGTTAATGTACATGGTTGGTCAAGTTCTTTTGACCGAAAAAACTATTGATTTTTCTAGTATTGAAAAACTTGTTTTCAAAATTTCGTAATCAGTGAGGGCGTTGTCTGAAGGGTTTATAACCAAGTAAATAATTAACAATTTTTATAATGAGATGAAGTCTCAAAGTAGCCAACACATTTATTTGTCAACCATTGATTCATAATGAGTATCTTGGTAGGTGTACTATGTGAGTCATGCTCAAAGCCAAGATCTCAAGTCTTTAAGTCACACAGAGCAAGAAAACTTTTTGCTTGTTCCCCAGTTCATTTAAATAATAGTAAAGTTAATTCAATTTAAATAGTAATAGTAAATAAAATAAACTGTTAAAATAAATAATGCTGCATTATTGTCACCTAAAAATCTGATTTGTAAATGGTATAAATAAAATTTATAATTATAATTCACTTGCATGATCTGATTCTATTGTTATTCTTGAAAATTGATGATATATGTAGCACCTAGACAACTTCCATATTTGTTATATCTCAGCTGGCCTGATGAGCCTTGGTAATAGACAAGGCCTTGTCAGCACTAGACAGGACAAATGTAGGGTTGTTGAAATATTATTGACAAAAAAAGTGATCCTTTATGTATGGATTCTTAAGATCATATTACTTCTAACACAAAGGCCATCAAAATTTGATCTGGTGCCTCTGACCAGCAGATTTTGAGTGATATTCTGTTCTATTGCCCTAGGTGGATGATTCATGTATAAATTTAAAGCTCTTTAAAGGTAAAGAAAAATAAATTGCAAAGATATGTTTATCAGAGCTGATCTTAGATTCTGAACCTTGTATACACAGTAAAATTAAAGGTACTAGATTTTTACTATTTTTAATCTTTGATATTATTAACATTTCCTGAAAAAATTGGTGAGTACTCTAGTAGCTACTGAGAGGGCAGTCAGTTATATAAGCAAGGTTGAGAAGAAGGTAGACATTGAATATGTAATGCTAATTTTATGTGAACAGTAGTTAAAGTTAGTTATGAGCATTTCTGTTGTACCTTCCTTGTCAGATATATTCAATATACCAGTAATAATATTAATGTTTATCTAGAAAACATACAAAAGGTTAAGTATATTAAACTGATTTTGGATGCTTACCACTTGATTTTAATAATTAAAATCCATGACATTATGCCTTGTAAAACTAATGACTGTGTATCTTGCAGTGTGGTTTTCGTTGCTGAAACCTTCTTCAAAATGTTATGTTCAAAGTACACCATTCTTTCATGCACTCTTTCTGTAGTTAACCTGGTGTATACGAATGATGGTTTTTCCAGTGCGTATGCCAGTAGTCTAGTCATAGAGAAACCCATAGATTCTGTGTACAGAAACTTGACTGGTATATCATCATGTTAAATTACATGAACACCCTTCTCATTCTCCAGCTGCTTGTGGTATGTAATAGTTAAATGAGATGCATGACTGGAAACCTTATCTTGGTTAACTCATACTCTGTTGGCCTTGTTTTATTACTAATTTTGTGTGGTAGATAGGTTCCAAAATATTGATCTGATAGTAAGCTAATATTTTTGTGTGGTTGATAGGTTCCAAAACATTTATTTGATAGTAAGCAGAATATATATTAATCTTTGTACACTCACACTTGATCTCTAACTTGCTCCTAGCACAGAATGTGGTGGTGATCATGCACGATTTCAAAAAGGTTTTTGATATGCCATATACCACTTTAGAAAATTTTTTTCACCATTTGCTTGATAGAGGGTGGCTTGAGACTAGTTAAACATGCAGTTAGCCAAGAATCAACACTTACTGCATTTTTCCAAGTCTGTGTAATGTCCATTCAGTTTTCTACATTTGGTCTTTCTTTTTTGGATGTGTCTTGAAATCACCTTGTGTAAGATATCTCCATCTTGTAAATTCAAGATCCTTGATCTGAACAGATTATAATGACCTGGGTGTATAAATATTTTGCATTAAAAGAGGCTGTTACAGACCCTCTTCAAATACAATTAGTTTTAATTCACATTACACTATTTATAAAATATCAAACAAAATCAAAATGTAGTTCTGTTTGTTATTATGTGGTTATATTAATTATCAGTTCTAGTTGTTACATAATTTGTTGATACACACATTCACAGTCCTTTAATATAGCTTTATTTAATCCTGTGTATTTATTGCAAGTTCATTCCTTTTACACTTAAATGTAAATACTAACAATAGTTAGTCCTGGTTACCCCCCTAAAAGTTGTAGGTCGTCCTACTAAAGATATTTAGTAACGTAGTCCAAAGAGGCTATCTTTAATGACAAATACATTATTTCGTGCATTTTGCTCATCTTGTATTATTATTGCTTTTATTAGATTATTACTTTTTGTTTTAAAGAAAAAGACCATGACCATACTATAAAAATAAAAACAAAAGTTAATGACATTTCAAATCAAAACAATTACATATGAAATATCTGAAATAATATTTTTTAAATATAAATCTTAATCTCCAGTTTATATAAACAGAAAACTACTTACACTTACTGGATTTTGCCTAGCTTAACATTATTACATCTTAAAGAAGAAGGAAAAAATATTAACTTCATTTTACTTAAACTAAGTGATTATAATGCTTGACCTGAAATTTTTTTTGAAATAACTATTTATATCATGAGATGTTTTCAACCAATTTGTAAATCTTGTGATGTAAAAGCACTAGTTAGAGTACTAAGTAAAATGGGCTAGTTATGGCCAAGTGGTTAGTATGTTCATACTGTAAATCCAAGGGTTGATGATTCACATCCCACTACTAAAAAAGGAATTCTCTGGATTTAAGGATTGTGGTTGTGATGTTAAAGTCTCAGCATTCTCATATAGTGGTAGGTACTGTTAACTAGCTGTTACCCTCAGGTCTGTCAGTTCAAAATTGCAAACAACTATGCAGTATGTAGTGTTATTAATATTAGTTTTCAATTAGAGCAAGCTATCTCCCAAGAGAAAACACTAAAAATCAATCTGTTAATGAATAAAGCTAATTAAATACACCCTAATTTTTTTCAAAAAAATTGAATGCATGTTTCATTAGTTGGGCACCTTTTTTTGATGTTAACAGTGTTTGTTGGTCTAAAATCATTAGGTCCAGACAGCTTAGGAGATTAAGGTTAGTCCTAAATCCACATATTAAGCTAAAAATGAAAACAACCTTTATAAGAAAAATATAATAATAAAAAATTAAAAATAAAGCTAAATATATTGAGCATTATAATAAATACTGTTAATGAAACTAACATTAAAGAAAAATACTCAAATGCTAGCTGTTAACTTCTGTGTGCATTTAGAATAGTTGCAGTAAGTTGGTTAACATTCTCCTCATATGAATAGATTTTAAGTTAATACAACAGTCTTAACTGTTATTTCTTTGTGCTATATTTTGAAAATAGGATGAGAAGAAACAATGTTTGGAAAATATATGTTAGGATACAGTTAAGACTGTTGTATTTTTCTAACGGTGATTAACTTAAAATCTAGTGATCATATTTAAGTTTACAAGATTATCTCATAGTTTGATTGGATAATCTTGTAAACTTAAATATGATCACTTCTTTTCAGTAAGTTAAAAGGTCTTAGGTTATCTATATAAAATAACCTTCCTATTCTTCCAATAATTATTTTCAGTAATAAGTAATTTAGTATCTTTTTTTTAGATGTGAAGACCAAAACTGTATGCAGTATTCTAGTGAGACCAAACTAGTAAATTGCATATAAATATAACTATATCTTTTGACTTGTAATCAGTATTTCTGTAAATAAACTCTAAAATTAGACTAATTACTAGAACAGAGTTCTTCAATGGCTTGAATGACTTCACCACATTGTGCTAAAATCCTTTTATCTAGTCATACAAGTGAGTAGTTTCCAATTTTCATTAAAAGAGTAAACCTTTTTATTATAACAAATATATTAGCATGTACTTATTTGAGGTGAGAAAGTTGCAGAATCAACAAGCTTATTAACTGATTACTTAATTAGTAAGTGAACACCTCAAACTGGCATGTCTATACAAGTTAAAAAATATATACCTGTTATTTTCACAAATATTCAGATACTATTTTATTTTTGCATATTTATTTTGCAAAACATGTCACTGGGTAGATTAATGTGAGATAAGCATAACCACTGCATAGTCACTATTATGTTTCTTATTTAAATATATAGTAATCCTTCTGTTATCTACTGTAAATAAAATGGTGAATATATAATTACCTTTAGTACTTTAATAAGGTTAATATTGCTCTTATTTTTTAAAAAAAATCAATTATACTTTGTTCAAGTACAATAGATATAAACATAATAATGAACAGTGAATATAAGATTTCATTTATATGAACATAATAATAAAAAAACTTATGTTTACAAACAGTACATCTCAATTAAAGAATAGTATATTATTAATATATTGTATCTATTGGAAAGTAAAAACCATATTTTTAAACAAAGAACCAAATATCAACAGTATACCTTTATTAAATCTTAATAGATCTCAATTTGTGTGATTTTGTTTTTGTCATTTATATATCTTCCTGTGTCTAGTTGAATGACTCTAAGTTAATGATCACATTACCTTTTTCAAATACCACATTTGTTACTATGCTAAACTTGCAATAAAGTTTTCTTTGAACTCATTCAACTCATCTTTAAAATGTGTAAGCTCACCTTATCCCAAACTATCTGACTACGACTCATTGAAGGAAATTTCTGTAGCTTTCCAATGCATAATTACATTCACAGTTTACAAATAAAAGGAACTTAAAAGGCTGAAACTATAAAACAAATATTTCAATATATTTATTATTACATGACAGTCTAATTGTTGCCCTACCCATAGTATCCAATAATATATAAACTTTTATAGCTGTTTTATTAGTAAATAATCATACCACTTGATGTAATACCATTAGCTTTCAAACAAATTCCAAGGTCTTTATTAAAACAAGGGAAAGTGTTTGAAAATAAAGAAATAAATAATTTTTTTCTTAAGGAATGATATACAAGTAGGAGAGCTCATCATAATTAAACTGGATTTTGGTTTAGCTAGGTAAACTAATGACTTAACACAAGCTAACATTGGTATGTATTACTTGTTAGAATATAAAATATAGATTAGACAATATCTACAAATAAAAATTGATTAATCAATTTACATTTCTAATTCCTCACATCATTAAAAGACTGACATAAAAGTGCATATAAAGAATACAGCTTTGGAAACAGTGGAGGTGTTGCAGAATTGGTGTTGTTTGCCTTGTAATTAAAAAGTTCAATCTTCCAGATGTAACAGTGCCTGTTACACCTCCAACCAAAACACAAATTCAGGAAAGTTTGAGTTATGGTGCTACAAATGTAACATATAGACAATCTAAAAAAAATATATATACATAGCTTATTTGACATGAATGAATACATGTATTGCTGCTGCAATGGATTTAGGAATTTTGTACGGAACTTAGGTCTAGTTGGTGTTTTTACTAGCAACACTTATAAAATTACATTACTGTCACTTTAGTACTGTTAAATATTAAGAAAATTCCAGATTCCCTAGGCCTCTCCATAGATCCATGCTTTCTTATATAAAATTTAAAAATAGTTCTTAATTAATTTAAAAAAGTGAATGCATATAGACTCTTTCCCTAGGTTTATGCCTGCTTATACAATACTAAATAGTAGTTACAAAATTAAATTAAAAACATACAGCATGTAAATTAAAAAAAAACAAACACTAACTAAATTTACACTGTGATAGCCAAACAGTTGGTTGGCAGATGCAGCTAGCTGGTTGTATTCTGTTTAGTCAACTATGCAAAATAACTGACTGTGGTTAGATAACCTTTATTTAACACTTAAGTAGCTAGGAAGTTGATACTGGGTAAACCAACCTGCTAGTTGGTTTATCTCAAATATATTGTATTTTAATGGTATGTCTTATTAATTCTCTATTTCTAAGGTGCAAGTGAGAATTGTATTCCATTTTCATTTATTTTCAGTATCTTTAAACATGATTTTAAAATGAAATTATCATGAAGCTAAGTCTTGTGATTTACACGCAAACTTAAAAGTATGAAGAAATATAGAGTTAATTATCTATACACTACATTTGATATTCAGAACTTCAAATCCAAATCACTGTTCTTGATTAGTTGTAACAGCTTATTTACTGTTGCATCACGGAAAAATTTATTTATCTTTCTCTCATATCACAACAACGTCATCATCCCAGAAGACTGTCTTCTGAATCATCCATGTCATTTGTGTAATAACACTTCTTAAAATCACATTGAATTAGTATGGCAATAATCTAGATGTGTATTATTCATGGTGATAAAACAAATTTGACTCATTGTACATAAAGATTAGAGTGCATGATATATTCCAAAAATTAAGTTAGCTTTTTATTTAGTCCTTAAATACGAGGGCTGTTTAAAAAATACGAGGACTGACGTCATAAAACAAAATGTACTTTATTTAGAAGTTACAGGTCTGGGACCCCTTCAAGGTACTCTCCTCCCCAACGCACACACTTATCCCAACGGTGTTTCCACTTCTTGAAACAGTCCTGGTACGCTTCTTTTGTAATGTCCTCCAGCTCCTTGCGATGTTTTCTTGTTCCCCAAACTCAAAAGACCCTTGAAAGGAAGAAGATTTGAGACGATTCCCGAGATTAAGGCAAATGCGACGAAGGAGCTGGAGGACATTACAAAAGAAGCGTACCAGGACTGTTTCAACAAGTGGATCAAAATCTCGTAACAAGATTTTTTCGGTCAAAATCTCGTAACAAGATCCAACTGATATCCCACACTCTTCAGCACACTCCCTAACAGTCAGACGTCGATTTGCCCGCACCAGGGTGTTGATTTTATCGACGTGTGGGTCGTCAGTTGACGTGGAAGGACGTCCAGGACGCTCATCATCTTCAATGGACTGTCGACCATCCTTAAAACGTTCATACCACTTGAAACATGTCGTACGCTTCATAGCAACATCACCGTAAGCCGTGTTAAGCATAGCAAAAGTTTCAGTCGCAGATTTTCCAAGTTTAACACAAAATTTCACAGCAAGTCGTTGCTCCTTCAGGTCATTCATTCTGAAATCCGCCAAACGAAAACATCGCACTTCACTTAAAACCGTGTAGCTAATACACAAATGAAGATATCTGCAATCGGGAAATGGCTTCGTAATCAGCTGATCTGTGCAAACCTAGCAACACCAAGCGGATTCCACTGGAGCTGCGCAATTCAAACAGTCCGCATATTTTTTTAACAGACCTCGTAGGGTCCTTTTCACCCGAAGCAGGAGTCCCGCAGGGAGGGGTTGTTAGCCCTATATTATTTATCATGTACAAGAGTAATATGCCTCTGTCGGACCTAAATTTAGGTTATGCATCACAGTTCGCTAACGATGTAGCAGTCTGGAAAAGCGCCCCCACTCCGTCAATAGCTGAAAAAAGATCCACCAAAACTCTATATGAATGGATCACTTTTACTGACTGCTACTTCTGCTAAATTTCTAGGTCTAACCTATGATTCAAAATTAACGTGGTTACCACATATTAAAAATGTACTGATACGAATCTGGAAAAGAGCAAACTATGCAAGAAGTCTTTCAGGTAAAATCCAAGGAACATCACCAGACAACATACTTAAAATTTACAAAACATACATTAGACCAACAATAGAATATGCATCACCTGCCTGGATTAACATAGCACCCACACATATACAGAAACTTCAACGTATACAAAATTCAGTACTAACTTCAGCATATAAAGTACCACGTAGCACCTCAACCACATTCATGCACAAGTATGCAAACATAGACACTATATCTGAAAGACTCTTGCATAATTCTCTAAAATACTTCAATAAGAATTGGCATAAAGATCACTTAATGTGTGATCTCGACAGATATCACGTACATGATGTAAATGGTCCTAAATACCTCTCCCCTTCTAACATATATTTAAGAAATGTAACACAAGCTGGCCACTATGCACTAGACACTTAGTCCTTGTTTCTTTTTATTATTATAATTTTTATTTTCTTTTTAATCATTATTATTTTTATTTTATTTATTTTTTTCTCTTTTTGAATTATTATTCAAGTATTGAATAATAATAATTATTATTACTTTCTTTTTGTGTGTGTTACTACAAGTAGTAGTAGCATTCTCTCAATCGAGAAAAAGGAGAAAAATACAAAATATATATATATATATATATATATGAAAATACAAAAAAAGTATATAAAAAAAAATTAAATGAAGAAAAACAAAAACAAAAAACTTCTTGTTCGTACATGCATGGACTGAGCCCTGAAATGGACCTGAGTATGATGTTTTTCTTTTACTCTGGCCCAAAGCTTAAAAAAAAAAACCCTAAAGACAGACGCTATAATCGTTCGGGAGGGAGGAAGAGGTCAAATGTACCTGACCCTCCTGGGTATTTAACAACATCAATACCCAAATACTGACACAGTGAAACAGACCTCGTACATAGAGAGTTTATGGTGATTATTCCCAGCCAGTTGCCTTCCCTTAAGTTAGTTGTATTTTTGTGATATAAATCCATTAATTGTAATTTTCAATGATCAATTACTGCATTAATCAGAAGCACTAACTTTGATTAATCAGTTACTTACAAGTGGCAATCAATTGAAAAAAATCATGATCAATTGATTAATTGTAGCTTTTAGGTAGTCAATTAATTTACCCAGCTTTAGCACTTATAATTAAAGGTTATTTCTCAAATCTTTATCCAGTGCACCACTGGATTCAAGTCATTCATTCTGAATACAGCTAAAAGTACCCAAAATTTTATAGTAATTAACAAACATTACTACTTTACTAATTATGTTCTTGTCAGTATCATTAATGTAAATGAAAAAAAGCAAAGGCTCAAGCAGTGATCCCTGATCAAGGCATTCTAATAGTAACAAGAATCCAGTTTACAGTAGTTGGACAACCAGCAACAAAAATTGCATATTGAAACATTTGACAAGAAACTTGTTATTTAAGCATGTAGCAAACTCAAAATACAATATGTCATGTTTGAACCATTGTGTTTCAGCATACTGATATGCCAGCTTATTTACTACAGTTTGTTCAATTGTTTTGTTAAAATATTTGTATTAGCAGAATATTACTGCATTTTGGTATTACCTAAACATTTTTAAATATTACAAATTTTTAAGTAACTAAACATTAGTTTAGTTCCCTGTAATCAAACTGTTTTTGTATTTTATTTCTTTTTCTTAATTTATTCAATAATGAATCTAAATTTAATAAGTAGATTTAAATTCCAAAGTAGACTACTTGAAAAGGGAAAACACTGTGGTAACTGATGATATATTTATAGCAACATATCAAAGACAAATTTGAATTTCTTTAAAAATGTTTGAAAATTACTGGGTCATTATGTGATTCATTCTTTAAATCCCTAACTTTTACTGCAGTTATTCTTAATATAACATTAGATGACTTGCAACTGAGCTTTTCTTTTAATTTTTCCCAGTATTTAAAGTTGAAAGAAAAAGTATTGACTTTCATGCTTTAGCTTAACATGAGTATGTATTAGTGAGTGTAAAAATATTAAACTACATGAAGCATGTCACATGGTTAAAAAACAGCTGTTGTTCCATTAATATTGAATGAATAGACTCTGCAAGTAGACATACAGATGTAGGCAATCAATGAAAACTTAAGCTGCAAAGCTGTCACATGAATTTTTCAGATACATTGTACAGTCTAAACAATATAACATACATTAATACTAGTTTTCATAATACAGAGATGCTCGGTATGGAGAATCTGAAGCCTAAAAATCTACTCAATATTAAAATTTTTTACAGATGAAAGCAAAAAACTTTAATTTATATAATAAAACTATTCTGCCTAGTATAAGCAGTTAATGGCTTGAATCTTGCAGATGCCTGTCACTTTTGTTACAAAATTTCATGCTTGATTTTGAACTGAGTTGTTGCCTGTTAAAAAAGTTTTTACAAAATTGTTAAAAATACTTAACTCTAATGAAGACTTTAACTTCAACCTAACTTTTATAAAATGCATTAAAACAATATACTATATCATAAATAGTGCCTGTAAACATCAAATTATGAAAGTAGGTAAAGTCATTAAATATATATCTGATTGAAAATTTTGGTGTTTTTTTGTTTTGTATATGCATTGGCTGTGCAGTCAAATTCATAACACATACACTAAGATGCACACAAAATAAATACAATTAAAAACTGATCAATTACTTATAATTACTCATTCAATAAAAAATAATTAAAACTACATAAAATAGTTTAAATGGAATGAAAATAAAGAATGTCTCTCTTGAATACCTGTTTCCTGGTATATGAGGAATGCTATATTTAATATGCCTGGGACAACCAAAAAACATATTTTGGACATATATGTATATATTAGCTATGCAAAAACCTCTGGATTAACATGCTACTTTTATTTTTTAAATTAAGTTTCATGTGCTTAATAATTTTGTGCCTAGAGTAATGAAGATTTTATAAAAAGGCAGACTGTATTGCAAAATAAGTGTTTTACAAAAACTGCGTACTTTTCTAAAAGTGAGTAAGTTTTCAGTAAATGTTGGAAGCATACTGCATCCAAAAATAGTTTTTGATAGGGGTATTGCTACCAAAGGTTTGTCTGTGAATTTATTGGATTAGACTGATTAATCTTAATGCGAGGTAATTTTTGTAGTTTTTATATCTATTTTGTTTACCCTAACACTAACTGTAGCAAATTCATCCATATCAAAAGCTGAAAAACATGAATTAAGGTGTTTTTTTTAACTAAAATCACTCGGAGGTTGTGAGAGAGAATAAAATTGTTTATTTAAAAGTTTTGAGCCTTTCACTTTTTTCTTTTTTTTACAATTGCTTCAATTGAATTTTATTGTTTTACTATGTTTAAATTGTTTGTAACTACTGTGAATTGCAATATATCACTCAGTATATTGGTAAGTAAAAAACGTACTTAAAAAAGAAAAAAATAACACTTTAGGAATCAAGCATGCTACACAGAAGCTGGATTTCATTAACCCTAAATGTTCTTCACTTAATTGTTTGTCAAAAACATAAATTTTTATCATTTTCACTTATACATTTTAATAAACAAACAGTAATTCAAATAAAAAAATAGAATTATTCAAGACTACTATAATTTATCAAGCTTTCCAACTGATCTATGAAAATGTTTAGAAAATGTCATTATTTAATAAATAAAGCATCAATGTTATTCTTCACTTAATAAAATTTGATTCGAAACTGACACCTTTTACTGAATTAACACAAAAACATTTTAATCACATAGTTTACAAAGTGGCTTTTCTGTTTGTCGTAATCATGTACCATTGACAAGTAAACATAAGTGAATAAGTAACTTTCGAAAGATAAAGAGTTGGGAGGAGGTTATTTGATGGTTGTATAAAATTTATTAATAACAATGAAGATGGGAAACTTTCTTATTTTAAGTTTCAGCCTATCAAAATCCATAGCTGATGTTTCCAATTAGTGGTATTCTGAAACCAATGCAAAATAAGAATGAAAATTTAAAATAAAGAATTCAGAGTAGAGAGACATGTAACATAGAAATGTAAAGGATTTACATCAGGATTTATTTGAAAACTTGCTTCTAAATTAAGAAATTAAAAGTTGCATAGTTTTAAAACTTGAATTAAAATATGCTTTCTTGGTACCAACCTTATTTACATACATTAATAATAAGCTTGTATAATTAAATTTGAATGTAAACCTGATAGGTTGATCACATTTTACTCATTTTGTTGTGAATTATTAATTTGTGTCATGTAAAACCAATGGTCACCATGTCTTAGTGTGGCTAGTTTAGTTAGGGCAGTGTGGTTTGTGTTTCATTACCAACAGAAATCAAACTTTCTACTCTGGAGCTATTGGTGAAGCAATTGCAACGTTTTGCAAGTTTCTGTGTGATCCTAGCACATGTATCATTTATCATGACAACTGGTTTTACATAAAAATAATCAAGCTGAAAAATAACACATTCACATCTTTAATAAATGGATGTGACATACACACTACAGTTTAGTCTATGTGCATATAAATTGTCAGAAGGGCTGAAGAGTGAAAACAAAAGTCTAGTTGTTGTCATATGCAGCTTAAACAAGACTTAGTAAGTAGTAATAATAAGAAATACAAGTTGTTTGTGTTATTGATTTCTGAGCATGCATTTTTTGACAATTTATTCCTGCTAATATTGTAAAATATATTCATATTAAAGCCACATCAAGTTTGTGTATAATTTTAACAAGATATTTACTTATTTAAATTTCCAAGTGTGTTTTTACTTAATTACAATGTGAGAAATGTTCCAAGTATACTTATTAGTTCCTTAATGGTTTTTTAAATTTTACAAGATAAAGTTATGACTATCAAATATCTTATTTTACGAAATAAACATTATCCTCTGTTGTTTTACTTTAAATTTAGTCAAATTAAAGAATATTCTAAGTACTAGGTTTTTTATTTTGGCTATGTATGTATCCTAATAAAAGTTTTTTATGGTTGTTCTTTTGTTTTCATTACAAATAATTTTAGTAACTACACAGTTATATCTGTGGAGGCAGCCGTGATATAATATGGTACGTCCAGCTATTCAGAAGCTCGAATTTCAGGCATAGGGATTCTGCAGTCTCTCACAACATAGAGGTTTAATTTCTGGGATTGCTATGTAAATGTCTCAGTTTTTTCTTGGTCTTTGAGATGAACTCTTTTCTACAGTAATGTCACTTATAGTATATTGAGAGGAGGTTAAACGCATTTCAGTCAGAAGTTCCAACAGTAACTCATTTTTATTATGCAACTTTTAGGCAGAGATTTTGCATCTTTCACAATAGCCCTGTTTATGGTGACTTAATCAACTACTGTTTGACTCTCACAACTACACATTCTTTAACTCCTTGATAGATTTCTTATGTTGTTTTGGATCGTTGGTCTCAAATGACCATTCCAGTTACCTTATGGGTGTTTTAAGTTTACATTAAATGTCCTTTTTTAACACCTGTTTGTGACATGACTCTCATATGCCATATATCCACTTTACCTGAAAGTTTATTTTTTGTGGTTGCTGATCCATGGACATCACAAGTGTGGGTGATTTGTGCTGTTTGTCAACAGACTGCATTCTCATTCTCTACATTCTCAAACCAGTTCTTCTTACCCAAGATACTGTCAGGTAGGTAGGAAAGAGGATAAATCATTATTACAGATTCATTTGATCACTATTTCTCATTTCTGTTTCCAGTTAGATTTCAATTATGGTCATGTTCAGTGAAGGTATTCAAGATTTTGTTGCTTGTCACTAATGCCTTTAGAGATACTAGACAATGACTTTTTATTCTGGGCTTACATTGAAATAGATGAATCTTCCGAGAGTTACATATAATCAGATTTGTGACATTTCCATGTCCTTAGCAGCTGAGTAAAGTATAAGGAGATCCTGCTGATCAATGGAGTGAATAAATTGGGGTCAGTTTGATTTTAAAAAATTTATGGAACTTGGTTCACCTATTACTCTGTTTCCAGAACACTATTCCACAATACTCCCCAGTGTGCATTACCCACCCACCCCAATTCTAGTAGTAGAGCTAGGTTGTTTTTACCACACTCAGTTTCTAGTCAGTGGGGTGTTCAACAAGAGTTTTTTTTCTCCAGAATGTTAAAGTGAATTCCTCCACTTTTGAAGAAAAGAGCAAAGTTAGAGGCTTTCCTACCTGAACTCCTGGATTTTTTTTTTCCAGAAATCAGTAAGAATGGCACTAGTACAAATTTGATCTTGACTATCTAGTTGAGATGTGCATGGCCCTTGCTTTTAATCAGTGTTAGTTCAGTACATTGTTTATGTAAGATGGTCTGCTGTTTTCTTGTTATTCTGAATGTGGAGTGGTCCTATCCTGGTTCTTTGGTTGAGCACAGTTATTCCACATCCTCCCTGTAATAATTCTGGGGGAAAGTGGGATGTACTTTCCTGAAACATAACTCGAGAGTGAGGATGAATGTTCATAACTGAAGACTGAATGAGTTCTGTTTCCTTTAGTTTGGTAAGGCCTACATGATCCAATCATTTTGAGGATGGAATGTTGCCTTTTGGACTTTTTCAGGTTGCATTCTTTCTCGTGGTTTTGGTGGCTCATGACACATCGCACTTATGGGTATAGATTGAGATGTACCATAAAATTTTCTTTTAAGTTCTACTGGATCATCAGAATAATTAAACAAATCAATTGCACAAGCTAGAAGAAGATAAAAAGAGCATGATTCATTTTAAGATATAAAAAATGCTCCAGATAAGAAGCATACCAGTATGTGTTCCAGTGAAAAATTTGATATTTATGGCTTTAAAAAATGTTGTTGTTTTACTGCTGCAAAAAAATGAATACTGCTCCTGCTGCCTTAACAGCAATTGATAGCTGCATTCTTGTAGCTTTTTTGAAGTTCTGCCTAAGATTTGCACAGTTCACACAATAGAGCAACAAGAATAAGCTCTCTCTAACAACCAGATGTTTCTGTTGGTGAACTCATGAATGATCAGTTTATTTCATAATGAATTACTGCCCTGTCTGTATGGAAATAATAATACTAGGCCCCTCTTTCTGTTTTTTGTTTATTATGAATGTTTTTTATAATTTGTATAAGTAGTGTTTAATTTCTGATTTTCTGAGAATGTTCAGGTAAACCATAAAAGAAGAAACATGCACTGCATGAAAATATGTATTTTAATACTATATAGGCTTAAATATTTTGAGTAAAAATCCTTCTCCTGCTTAAGTGGAAGAAAATGTTGCAGTATCATTATTTGTGTTTTTTATTACTACATCTGATGACTTAATTTGTAAAATTAATCCTGCGCTAAATTTATCCTTTTGAAATAAAATAATTTATTATTAATTGAATTTCTTTTTACCACAAAATATTTCTGCTGCACTTTGTAAAAAAATTAAAATTACTTCCACAGACATAATTCCGGGAGTAATTACTCCTTACAGAAAAAAAAAACATTATCTGGAGCACTGGTATAAAAATTCTTTTTCTTATATCACATAAAAGATTCAGTGCATATTACATAACAATGATTAGTTTGTATAAGACATAAAAAGCATTCCTCTAAATGAGAATCAGAGTTAGTTAGACTGTGTTATTTCTAGGAATTTTATGAGCATAAAGGGTAGAATATTTTTGTAAGACAAGAAGAAATTAATACTTTCATGTCAGTGAGAGTCTCAATAAAGAGAATTTTGAAACGTAAAGTAACTGTCTAAGATGGGAGGACTACTTTGGAGCAGAACTTTCCAGTGGGAGTTTGCTTCCATTGCAGTGGACAAACCTGTAGTAATAAATGGTGGTTACCATTTTTACAATTCAAGTGTTAGATAGGGAGGATTGACTTGAGCATAAGTTCAGGGCCTTTAAGAAAAGTGAGTATGTGAAACATTGAGAGCATAGATGTCAGAATTTATTTTAGTTAGTGTAAACAGTATTATAAAATGTGATGTAAAGGAGAGATAGTAAATGAAAACAAGTAATTAAGATCAAAACATAGAGGGAAGCCAAGAAACATAAGACTGAACCCAAGTCTGCTTTAATGTATGAATTGTGTAGTTAATCTAATATCCCACATGTGTTGGTGCTAAATGTGATTTAGATTTATGGATGATCAACCTAAGAGATGTAGCCATTTAAGTGGTCAACTGAGTGTAAGAAAAGCGAGTGAATAAAAACATCAGAATAAGTTAAACACACATGTAAGGGAAGAACTGTATCAATGAAATAGAGAAGACCAGTAAACACTAACCACTTATAGAAAATTGACTAAAAGAAATAAAGTGACATGATGATGAGGTACAATAAGAAGAATACTGTGTATGCATTCACTTTTGTCATTGAGTGACCATGATAAAGTTTAATGACAAAGAAACATTTTCCATTTTGAAATTAGGTGCCTTATGATAAAGACTGAGTTGAGATGGATTTCTAATCTCCTGATTTCTTTGGAACCATAAATAAACTGATGTAAAAACCTGAAAAATCAATGCGATTTTGGCTGCTTCTTTCTAAAAGAGAGTGATTTTTTTTTATCAAGGATTTAAAACAAACTGGATCAGAAAAAAGAAACGGAAAAATTTGGTGAATTAAAAGAGGAAGAGAATGGTGAAATTGAAATTAAACACAAAACAGAAAGATCTGTTAAGACAAAAAATCTCAAACCCAAAAGTACTACAGAAAACAAATGATTTAAGATGACCCCAGCCCTAGTAGTCCAGGTGAGGAAATCATGCAGAACAGAATAGTCAGAAGTAAATACCTTAAAGAAACTCACCTTTTTTACTATTACCTTTAGCCACTCTTGGATTAGAATGAATTGGTAAAACAACATAAGTGTTAACAGGCAAAACAAAAGGCCTAACATTTGACTTGCTGATGATCTCCAAGAATAACAACAACCAGAAATAAATTATATGCTTAAACCTTAATCAGTTCCTGCTGGTGTGCTTCTCCTGAATGGAAAACTTATTCAGGTAAAATTCCTGCACAGAAAAAGTGTTGTAGGAAAGAAATTGTTTTTTCAAAATCAGCTTCAATTTTAGGAAAGAAGAATGCTTTGAGGTAGTATTTTAATTCTAGCTAGAAATAAGTGGAATGAGAATAGTTAATAACTGTGAAGAAGACAGTTTTAAAATGAGATAAATCAGAGTATGCAGAGCAGAAAATTGATGATTAGTCAAAGTGAAAACCCCAATCACCCCTATAACTGATTTTAGTGTCAAGAACTTGAAAAGACATATGAATATAGTGAAAAACTTTGCTAAAAGACTACTGGCATGATGAACACAAGGAAATTGAAGGCTATTAATGTTTTGTTGATTTTTGAATATAAAGGAAAGATAGAGGACAAAGAATGAAGAATTGAATCTCCAACATAACACTAGCTCCCTCTGCCCTAAATGAAATTGGTTAAAGATTTAAATTAGAACATTCCAGTACTCAAGTACTTCAACAGTAAAGGTTGACAGTGCCAATGTAGTGTTTTTGTATGTACTAGAAGCAGATTTTATCTTTGCCCTCTTGCCACTGATCAGTTTATAAAAATTTATATGAAAAATTATCTTAAACAAATAGTATGTTTTACTAAATTCAGCTTTCGCGATAGATTAGAAGATTCTAGAAGCTCTGCAAATGAAGTTAGGAAACTGTAATATTAAAGATATATAAATTTTGTTAATTTTAGCATGAGTTTAAAATTGAGATAAATCTTTATATATATAAAAAAAATTCTTAAGGATGGATTTTTTTGAGTTTCTCATTAGCTATTGTACCCACTATATTTTGTTTGATAAGAATCACTTTAGTGTTTGTTCCTTTCAATTTTTTCAGGGAATATTTTGGAGTTAAGATCGGCCTTGGCTTGGATTTTACACCTGTATGCTGATTTAAGCTTCATTAGTAGGAGTGTTGTGTTTACTGTATTGGGTGATGCTCACAGGTATGAATAAGGGGGAGAAAAAAGATAAAAGAGTAATCAAACAGTTTATTATTTTTAAAACTCATGTTTGATCATTTTCTAAATTATACCTCAGATAAATCAGTTACTTAGAGCTACATGATTGATGGAATGTGGTAAGTGATTAATCACTAGACTAATTAATCAATGGTTAGCTAATTAATTATTTTCACACAAGCAATTTGTTGCTGGATTAATTGCAAAGAATAATAATTGGAACCATTAATTTTTATTGGTTGATATGTTTTGAACCATTAATTTATCTTAAAATATTTTAAATAATTTTTGTGATAAATTGATTTAAACATAATTTAAATTAATCAGTTATTTTATGTGGCATTATCATTGAAATTGATAGTTGTATATTATGGTTGATTTGGATGTCCAGCTGTACTGTGTTTTTTCTATAGATTTAAAACTAAAATGCATTTGTTTTTACAGTGAGGGAATTTATGAAGACTACAAGGACACCATTTTATGTCCTTGGTGGGACGTAGAAGGATGTAGATATGGAAGATTAAGCCATACGTGCAATTTTGAAAGAATAACTCATCTTTTCGACAATGGTGCTGCTGTATTTCTTGATTTTATGTCACTCTGGGGTAAGTATTATATAGATTTGCATGTTAAAGCTGAAGAGGAATAAATAATATTCTCTTCTTCAGACTCTGAAAATTTTTTGTTATTTAGTTTTAAGACGTTTTTAAGTAATGCTTTTCTTGTGCCTATTTTCTTTATGCATGTTGACTATCCAACATGCATAGTAATTTTGATCTTAAGATTAAAAATACTTGTATGCATCAGTAAATACTCCAATTTCACATGCAAAATAATAATTATAATTATAATTATCGCCTTGTAATAGGGGAAACATCATTTGTTTTAAAAACAATTGTGGTTCTGGTTTTTAGTCATCTTTCTTTTCATGAGCAGCCAAATTTTGGTGAGAGTTTTATCAGCGCTTTATTGGTCAGTTGTTTGTAGTATGATTTCAGTAAGTCATTGATGAGTTGCTCATCAATTCCATTAAAATCCAAACTGATGTGCTAATGATGTGATTTATTTTAACAAGAGGATGAAAAGTGTACACATATTTTAGCCAGTTTTTTTTCCAAACTGCATTCATATTTGAGGTAGTAACCTCTTTACATTCTTGATGTTGAATGGTTTCCAGAAACCTCTGATGTAGATGTTTCTGTTGCTGTCCACTGCCCCTGATCATTTATCTGAAGATTTGTCACAAGTGATATGCTTTAAAAGAGGCTATGACGTATTCATTTATTTGTTGGTTCAAAGAAGTGGTGTTTGGAGTAAGAAACCCACAGAAATGTTTGTTGATGTGTAAATTAGGTTGTTAGGGTGATTTGGTGAGTTGTCATCAACCACTAGTGCTTTATGGGAAACATTTTTCATAGAAAATATCTCTCTACTGTAGGGCAGAAAAGTTGTAAACCAGTCGTCAAAAATTGTTTTGTTGTTTAAACCTGTTCTGTCTGGCATCCTCTTCCAATATAGATCAGTCTCTCAAATGTTGAAAACTTGACGGGTCATATATCCTCTTTGTTCAATAATATCTTTTAAACTGGTTGGCACATTGATGTTGCTTCCTTTTGTACTTGCTGCCTTTAGGCTGTGTAAATGATGCTCTTTTTTTAATTTGTCAAGTCAGTCTTTGCTATCCATTATCATAGGGCAATACCGATTTAGTAACTTAAGAGATAATTTTTCTTTCTTGATAGTTGCTGTAGCTGATGATGAGAACATAAGTCTGGCTTTCACAAACTTCTTGATGGTTTCCAGTTTTGTTGTTACTGAGATGGGTTGTGTCTCTGTGTTTTGGCTTACTGCTGGCACTGGAATCACTTACAGTATGCTTTACTAATCATTTTGTATTTAAGGGCAGAATACAGTCTAAATAAAACTATATAAGTACATTGGTTGACACCTTTCATGATCCGAACAAGACACTTGAGATGTATGAACTGTTAGCACACGGGCTGGTCAAACTGACGTGTCATGATGTTTCAGTAAGTTACATTCAGAATATAATTAAACCACTTAACTACCTTGATGTATGAACAAACTTGACAAGAAACCATAGATGATAATGCAGCTTTTAATATTATATAAATTTTAAGTTCTTAATAATATAAGAAAAATATTTAAATACAACTTTAATTTACCCTGGTGTGAGAATTTGAATATTTGTTCTTCAGTTATTTCCTCTTTTTTAACTTCCCCCTTAAACTATGAAATGTTATGTAAAATGTCATTAATCTTCTAAATCTTCATTTTCTATGCTTCAATCATATGGAACTTCAGAGCAACCAATGAAAATGCAAGAACCTCTTGCCACACCCACCCTTAACTTGCTCAAATTTACAAATTGCTAATACATTGTTCTGAGGCTAAGTCTTATTGAATTTATAAACAACAGGAAGTCTAGAATACAAATGAGTGATAAAAGTATGATTCATCCCATATGATATTACAGATAATTGATAAATTTAGCTAATTAGATAGCCAGAGACTGAGATATTTATCTCAATGACAAACTGGGTATATCTTGCTTCAAACATAAATTATTGTGATATTATATTTTTCTTTCTTTCTCTCTCTCTCTTTTGAAGAATAATATCAGTTTCTCAACAGATTTTCCACTGGTCATAAATTATGTTGTGATAAATTTGTTATACATTTTGCACGTATTTCTGAGAAGTTCAGCATTTCTAAAATCATACACCAGTTTAAAAAATTATTTTTGTATTTTTTTAGGTACCAGAATTTCAGTATTCAAGGTGTGATGATAAAAAATTAAAAAGAGGTATAAGTGGTGTTTGCCATACAATTTCAAACCACTTTGCCTCCAAAATATCAAAGAGGCAACAATTTACAACTGAATACAGAAGACCGATGGTATACTTGTAGTAAGTACACGTGTGAGCTTTTTGGATTTTATTTGCTCTAAAGCTTTCTGATTTTTAGTCAAGTGATATTCTGTACATTTAGTGTTTTAATATTTTTAATGTTTGGTTAGTTTTGTATTTTGGCCAAAGGTACTTAAGGGCTACCTGCATTAGCCATCCCTAATTTAGCAATGACATACCAAAGAGAAGACAGCTAGTTAGTTACCACTCTTGAACTACTCTTTTTATCAACAAAGAGTGTAATGGATTTTAATGTTACAACATCCCAATGGGTAAAAGTATGAACATGTTGGGGGACAGGGATTTGAACCCATAACCAACAGACAGTGAGACAAACCATTACCATCATTTCTTTTCACTATGGGCTTGGTTGAATCAGCCAAGTTTGTGACCCCAAATTTATCTTTATAGTTTCACCACAATAATTCCTAATACGTTTTGTGTATCTTCATAAAAATTATGTCAACTGTGAATAATGATTGAATCATTTGTTGAGAAAACATAATTTATAATGAAGTCTTTTCACTGCAAGAGTCTGTGAATGTGTGGAATCAGAAAATTGACAACTGTGGGTGCAAAGTGATTTTCTTGTAGATTAAAAACTTAAATCATCTGAAATTTAAATTTAAACATCATAAATAAACGTGAAACATTTTGGTCAGTAAAACTAGACTGTATTTTGTATTATTCTTCCCAAACTCTGTGTGAGGTTTGTCAATATGACCAATCTTGTAACCATTAAAATAAATCAAAATTATCTTTTTTTTTCTATAATGATTTCAGATTGTAATATGAAACTACATTTGTTTATTCGAAATTGCCTTTTTTGTAACAGTGTTATTGCCCTGTGAACTAAGTTTAACTAATATGCCTACCAAAGAGGTTGCAAAACACTTGGAAAACATGTAGCTCACATTATCTCAGTGAACTACACAATGCACACGAGCTACTCACAAATTTCTTGATTTGGGAAAAAAGTGACTGCAATCACAAAGTAATAACCGCCACAGTTGTCGTGTTTGTGTATCTCCTCCTTTCTCTTCTTGAGAATTTATCCTGGTAGGATAACATGCCAACACCACATTAAGCATCCATTTGTTTCACTACCCCCTCTAATAACTGGATCTCCACCTTTCCAGGCATTCCTATGAGATACATGCAGTTTCTTCATGATTTTCTCATTTCTTATCTCTTCTTGTGAATTATTTGTACATTATCTACTCTGAAAATTCTGCACTTGTTTCTTACATCAAGTATTGGGGGGTTACCCATTTAAGGACTTTGTTTCCACATGTTGTTTGTGATTTATTCCCATTGATATTTGCCATGTGCTTATGGCATATTCACTCTCTTGGCTGGACCAGATTCTTTCTTTCAGGTGTTTTTTCAGGTTTGCTGTGTCTCTCTTGAAGGCTTTTGCCACTTATCTCAACACAACTTTTTTCTTGAGCTCTAACAGATTAAGCTCTTAGCCAGAACTAGTCTCATCATTTTCTTATATACCTGTGTCACCTCAGTTGCTCCAACTTCACACATTGTGTTCATCTAGGGGTGTTATCCTTTCATCTTCATATATGGGATTTGCCTGGTCCATAACCATCTATACTTTCCAAATGTGTACCACTTTCTATATCACATTCCTCTTGTCCTTCGTTTTTTTTTCTTCTTTTGGTCAACAGAAGTGGCAAACTTTTCACCACTGTTTTGTCTACCACTTCCTTCCTGTTCTATGGTGACTCACCACTCAGTCCTTTTCACGTGGTTGTTTAGCTATGGACTATCAATCTTCACTCTAGCTGGTTATTGGATAGCTTGGTTTTCTACATTTTGCCTTCCCCACTTTATTCCGACCCTTTTCATGCCTCGTTGGGACCTGACAATGATTTTATATTCTCTGACACATGCTCTGTTTGAATTATTGGCTTCTAGACATATTTCCATCTCCTTACCTATGGTCTCCATTGGTCTGATTTTAATATCATTAGTGTTTTTCACAGTCTTACATTGTACTTGTACTTACTTTACCCAGACCAGGCTTCTTTTCTAAGACTTCTGTTAGTTGGGATAGTGATTGTACTTTTCATCCTATTTCCCTCCCTCCTGTTTCTTTCCTATATACTCATTTAGACTCATCTTCTGCATCTTGTCTTGGTGTTATTTGGCACGTACGTATTTTAAGGGCTCCTGCTATTTTTTTATTCTACGGTTGGACCCCTCATTGTCTAGATCTGTTGCCTGCTACTATTACAGTGTGGATAAGCCAACTCCTTCAGTTTGGATATTATCTGTATGTTAGTACATGTGGATGATTCTCACATGTCTTTCATAAAACCTGCTTTATTTCCTGCTGAGTTTTAACTCTAATCTACTTTTTTCAATCTTCACACTGCCTTTGAGTAGGGTAAGTATATTTTCTTTTTCAGCACCCATTTCTCTTTCATTGGATCCTGCCAGACAGCTGGCGTTGCCTCCCACGGTATATGAATTTTCCAAAATTTGCATATGGTTTAGGGTAATAATAATAATAAAAAAAAGTGGTCAATCCTTTTGCCCTGGCATTACCAGTCCTCACTGTCAAGTTAGGGTCTTCTGCAAGGTTGCTTGGGGTATCCTTGGTATTATATTTATCTAAGTTGCATCTACCATTCCATGGACTTTCATGGAAAAGACCAGTGTCAGGAGGGTGTCTACCAAGTTCTTGCTCTTGCAGACTTTTAAAAGTAGTCTCATGTTAATGTCTCCAGTAAAAGACCTTTTTGGCAGGTATCTGATAAGGATCTTGATATATACTGAGGTCTTCCAAGTGTAAATTCTTCTCCCTTTGTTCAGATTCCTGGCTACTAGTTCACTTCATGTTAAATGTGATTTTAAAAATGGTGTTAATCAGAAAATTTCATAATATCAAGGCTTCTTATTGTCTAAAGTTGTTCATATTTGAAAATTGGGAATTCTATTAACTTATTGATTCTAATGACTTAGCTCTTGCAGATACTTAGGTTAGAATCAGTATCCTTACCTGATTAGGCTGGATGCTGCCCAGACTTTAGAATGTTAAAACTACTAATATAAGATTTTATAACTATGTAACCTGTTGCCATAGAAACATGAGTGTGCTAAAAGAGCAACGGTTACATGTCACTTTGGTTAGACATGAGTAGTGAGTGATATTGAAGTAGCTTCATTTCCTCTAGTATATTAATTAAGTTTTTTGAAGTTTGTACACAGAATTATAGAACAATACAATCTTTATTACAGGGTTCACTGTGGCTCATCTTTTACATTTAAATTTTCTGGGGGAAAATTTTTGTAAGTTGTTTTGAACATGGTTTTAGTTTGTGCATCCTGTTACTTTGTTAGAATTTAAATTTCTGCTTTAACAGGACTCCTTAGTTTGAGAATGTATCAAATCTAACTAATCCTTTCAACTTGCAACACTAATATAGATTATTATAAATTTTTTAAATCAACATGAAAAATATGTAACATTATATTCTTCTTAAATTCTGTGTTAAGTTTTAATTTATTTTCAGTTAGGGTGACAATACATCCATATAGTTACATAGTATTCCTTTAACCATCTTAACAGGATGTTGTAAGTGTGGTGAAGATGGGCACATGTCACAAGATTGTCCTAATGTAGGTGGGGACGGGAGAAGTAAATCTGGTTGCTTCAAGTATGTTGAAAATGGACACGTCTCATGAGACTGTAAAAATCCTGACAGAAGTTGGACATGATGGTAAGTTTTATGTAAACTGTTTTGATGTTAAAAGATACTACTATATTTTAGGATGTCTGTAAAGAAGTTGAAGGTTTACTTGTAAGAGTAATGCATGTTGAAAAAAACGATTAAAGAAAACCTGATATGGAACTTTCTCTCTCATCAGTATTTATTTTCCAAATAAAACCCTATAGTGGAGTTTATTGCCTTGCTTCCGTAAGGTTCGGAAGGAGGAAGTTGTTCTGACTGGACTACGATTGGTCGCAGTTTTTAACACATCGCTTCCTTTTATCTGGAACTGATGCACCGATGTGTATTTTGTATAACACTCAGATTACTATAAGCTACATTGTACTTTCTTGCCATCCTTATGACTCTCAACGGCACTATTTTAAACATGTTCTGTCCCAAGGTTTTTCCATAACATTAGACAGTGTTATTGGTGAAGGTGACACTGTCCACCTTGATAATGTTTTTAGTTTTTTAACAGCCATTAATCTTTTAATGTCATTTAAATGTTTTATATTTCTTCATTTAATCTTTTTTATTGTGGTTCCACTTTAAGAGTCACAATCTCTCTAGTTCAATTTGAAATTAGAAAATGGCCATAACATTAAATTCCAGAACTGGAAAGGCCAATTTCAGGTGACTAATGCTGCTGTTTAAACTACTCGTCAGTCGTCCTGGCGAGTTTTTATTACAATTTTGCTACATGTCTTTTAACACTTTTATTACCTACTTTTTGATAGTGGCTGTAATGACACATAACCCAGAACCAGGACTGGAAAGGCCAACTTCAGGTGACTGACGGTGGTTCTTGTACTTACCTGTTAGTCTTCTTGGCGGGTTATGATAATTACCATTATGCTACAGACAGCTCATTATGACTTTTGTTACTGTAGTTTTTCTCTTAACGTTGTAGACTAGATGTAAACATTGGTTTTATGCTATTTATGTTTTTACTTGCTGTTTTGTTATACTTTCATGTCCTTTTATGAATTTTACTACATTTACTTTAATTTTACCTTTTTTCCGGATGTTGGGTGCCAGATAGCCTAGCTCCTTTGTGCCATAAAACACGAAATCAACCAACCAACCACTGAGATATAAAAAATTTCCAGATCTTAACACATTGTAGTCAGACTAGTAACAAAACAGACTCTATTTCCACTAACAAATCTTTAGCATAAATATTTCATAAAAAAAAATCTGATTCTTTTATACAAAATACCTGTAATCTTTACTAAATACCTACCTAATTTAGTGAAGATATGAACGTTGTGTCAAAAGTTAGCATAAATACTTGACATGTGCAAATGTGTAGAACTTGTGTATATTATACTGAGCCTGTAGCAAAAGGATTAAGTTGTAATTTCGTTTTTCATTACTAATGAAATTTGAGTCAAATTTTCTTATTGTTAACTTGTTGTCTTTTCCTCCAAGATAGGTTTTTCTGTTGTGTCCTTTATCCTTTTCTTTAGTGGACTTGTAAGTTTGATAATTGTTTTTTTAACATATAAGTTCCATAATGGTTTTGTATGTCAAATGTTGTTTATTAATTTATATTGCTGTACTTCATGACAATTCTAGTGGGCTCTAAGTTCTGTCTGAAGGTTTCTACCTATCTATCTATTTCCTTCCTTCCTCCTCTTTGGGATCATTTTTCTTCAGATTGGTCTGTTCAAGATTTACTACACAAAGGGGCTGCCAAATGGGTGTTACTCATTCCCCTTGAGTGTAATTCCCATCTAATTGTTGTCCCTCAAAAGACAGATGTTTGGAGACCTGTTATAGAATTGTCCTAGTTGAACTTTTTTAACTGAAGTCACTGTGCTTTACCATGGAGTATTACCTCTCACTTAAGAGGGTTTTTTTTCCCTGGAACTCTGAATGATCAAATCATGATGGTTGCTTATCTTCATATACCAAGTGTGGATTGGGTGAGGGGAGCTTTCCTCAATTCCCAAGAGATTTCTGGTTGGTTGTTTATTGAGGAGACTTCTTTCCATTTGATATATCCTGGAACGTTTTGCAGTTTATTGGACTCTGTATTATTTCCTCTGCAAGGTGGTTTGCCAGGTGGATGTGGTTCAAACTGATTATTCCACTGTTATCAGCTATATCACTAAGCAAGGATAACTAAATTTAGATTTTTATTTTCAGACTATGAATCTTCTTCACTGGGCCTACTAGAACTACCTAGTAGTCTTCACTTATGTATCTGCACTCAAATCAGACTCTTCTTCAGAGTCTTGTTCCCCTTATCCAGATGACAACTTTTTTCTTTCTCACTACTCTGTATTGGCCTGCTCAGACATGGTTCCCTCTACTTTCGCCTTTACTGGAGCAACATCCCCTGGCCTTTCCTTTGTCTCAGTCTCTCCTCTGACAATTGCAATCAGATATAGTTCATACCATTGTCACTGAATTCCACTTGCTCATGTGGCTTTTGCATCAGCATCGACTTGCTCATCATGTAGCATCTTTCCTCTTCCATTGCATTCTTCCTTTCTCCTTGTCTTTATACCAGAGGCAGTGGTTTTCTTCATATCTTGGTCCATTTGCTGTGGCTTTCATCCTTCCTGTCCTTTTGTATATCTTATTTACCAGTTCTTTGCCTGGTTGTTTGATCAGAGTTTGTTTGTATCAGCTGTTACAGATAAACTTCTTTGTCCAATTTGTTCCCTAAGATGTTGTGTGGTCCATAATACCTCGATTCATGTTGTTATTTCTGTCTATTTATTCCAAGGATTCCCTATGTCCCCATTGTACTCACTGGTTAAGTTTATCAACTTGTATGATTGCTTATTCGGATTTGTCCGTAGAAGGTCGCCAATAACACAATGTTTCTTCTCACCAAGATCATCATATAACTATCACTTTTATCTGTTTGCCAGTCTTTGGAGGATATCATTCAGGCTCGAATGTGAATACCTCACTATACGTTTGTTGCACATTATATGCATGACCTAGGATAGGTATTGTTTGCCTTCTGTGATGATTCTACACGTCTCATCACCTTTGACTGTGCTAGACCAGAATATTACTTTTCACACATATTTTTGGTTGATAAATAATGTATTTCAGGGTCTCGCATGCTGACAGGTCTTATATGGTCAGATGTGCTCCATGTTATACTTGCACCAGAATTCAATAATTATATTGATATGGGGTGTTTCTGTAAGTCTGTAAAACTACTGGCAGCTTGTATATGTATCTCTCTCTCTCTCTCTCACTCATAATGTATGTATGTATGTTGTTTTTTCTGCCCATCCCCACTCAGGCTTTATCTGCTTTTCAAATACGGAATTATGGACACCCATTGCACTGTCCTCAGTGTGTTGTTCTTCTGGCCTCCTTCTTTGCTACGTTTCTTCTAGTGGAGAATGGGAGTCCTTACCACTTCTGGTTCTAACTTGTCAGAGTGGTAGGTCATAAAGATTTCTTCTCGAGTGGGTGTTGGAAAACCACTTTCTAGCCCATGTGTATCCACTAAGTGAAAAATAGAGCTGTAGTTTTTCTTATGGTTACAGTACAAAATAATGAATTGTACAATAATATTCAGTATCCAAGATGCTGCTCCTGGATGTTTTTGACTGAACAGATCATATGTTTCTTATGCAAGGCACTTCTCGATGTTTTTTGCTTAGGCAAACTGCACTTGGCCTATCCAAATACATTTTTGTGCTTTTCAAGCCCTAGCTACTTATTGCTGTTTTTCTCTAGCTCATTTACTGGCATTATGATACAACTCACTATGTTTGGTATTGCATCTTGTTTCTTATAATTGATGTGGACAGAGGTCTAGTTATGAATCCTACATGTCCAGGGCACTTCACCCTGATGTTTTTTTTTATTGCTAAGTCTTATATGAGGTGTTTCCACTGAATGTTTTTTCCAGATTGATGACACTTGGCATAAACAAATGTAACCAAAGGCACTTTCCTTAACATTGCATACACACAAGCCTTCCTATTTTTCTCGACTCCTTACTGTATCTTGTCATAATTATCCAGTATTTCCTATAGTGATTCAGTGCTATATATCTTTTATTGTGCCTGTCAATTCAGTTCAGACCCAATTATATCACTATTTATTCCTGTTCCAGAAATAGTGTGGTATCCCATCAGTACACTTTCTTTTCATATTCTAGTATATCTGTTCTTTCAGTGCAGTTGATTTCAGTTTGGTGTACGATTGATGTACCTTCACTAGCCCTTACAACTTGGCAATGTATGATTCCAGCTTTGTGTGAGAGGAAGGTTGTAATGTTTCAGAATCTAACACTTTCTTAATCTGAAAACATACTCCCAGTAACTACTTATATTCTCTCATCTACTTTTACACCCTTCCTCTCACTAAGATTCTTGGGTTTATAGTTTGTGCCTGCACAATTTTTAAAAGTTAGGATTGTTCTTGAATAGTTGAGGGAGCTACCTGTATGCTTGATGAGAAGTAGTCGCATTATCAGCACATATTCTGAAATGGTGCAAAACTGATTGGTGCAGTTTTACAAAATATTTTTTTAACAATGCTTAAATGGCAGACCAGGATTAAGAAAGATTTAGGTGAGGGGAGGAAGATAAGTACCTATCAGAAATACATTTTCAGAGTGAGAAAGTATTAACACTCAGATATCATGTGATAATATTTTGTAGTGTTCTTCATATGATAGAGTTGAATACGTCAGATCCTTTGTGGTTTTGAAGAAGTTGACTATTTGAGACATGATCATATGTTTTTGCAATTTACCAGTATGTCTTTGTCTTGATGTATCAACAACAGTTGGTATTCACATTGTTGTTGATAAATTGTGACAAAGAATGTCTTCGAATTGTGACTACAAAAGAACATGTTTAACCTTTTTTCACTAAGTGGATCAAAGTACACTAGTCAAATTTTGGAGCATTATTTCAAAATTTTATTAAGCAACATTTTTACTACAGATGTTAATGAAGTTGTCATCAAGACATAGCTTGTAATTTATAGTTTAGTATTTTATATATATTAATTTCTTAATTTAAAAGGAAATGTAAAGAAAAAAAGTTAAATATTGATTTTTGGGTGTCTAGTTGTTTTATTGCTCAGTTAATATTTTATTATGCCCACCATACAACATGTACAAGTAGCCAACTAATTAGAAACGCAAATTTGAAATACATACAAGCTAAATATGAAATAAGAATTTCGCACCTTTAGCAGATTCATAAAAAAGTAGTTTTCTTGTAAAATCATAGAGTGGTTTCTCCCACATCTTTTAAAAGTTCTTATCTAGTCCCACATACTACTCTTTAACTCCTGTATATGTGCATCAGATTTCACTTTGTTAGTATTTGTAAGATGCAATAAATTAATATGTAGAAAAGTAGGGAAAAGTTAAGTGACTATTCTGTATTATGCTGTTTTGTTTTCCTGTGAAAATAAATTAATTCTTGTTACATATCCTCAAATTCCTTGTGTAGTACTAGAATATTGTTTATTAAAATATAGCATGTTGAAGGTTAATTTGCATTATTTGAGAAGCAAAGAAAAAATTGTGCTCGTTTTTGATGATCATTGGAGCATTCTGTATCTGAGTGTGATCTCATATTTTTATTTTTCTATCCTGTTGTTTCCTAGTGGGAGGATAAATTTTCCTTTGGACCTTCTACAATGCCATCATCCTTGTGAACCTTTCCAACAACTTTATTCAAGCATTAAACAGAAATTCACAAAGTTTATCAGACTTTCTTCCATCCCATTCCCTCACTTCCAGACTTTTTTTTTTTTTCTTTTCAGAACAGCAGGTGCACCAGGTGACATTACAGTTTTATTGAGCTGAGATAATAAGAAAATATATAATTTGAGTGAGATTAGGTTAACCTCATGAGGCTACATTTCTGTAATTTGTAGATTCAAGGTATTTATTACTCTTTGTTTGAAAAATATTTTTTTTGCTAGAAACTGTGAGTTTCATTGCCTGTAATTATAATTATCATTTTCTTTTTACAAATTGTTCCATAAAACAAAAGTTTAGAAGTATGACTAAAAAGTTTGCGAGACAATGACAAGCTATTTTTTGGTAGTCATGAATCTAAGGTTGTGAATATTCAGTATAGCTTTGCTCCAAAATAAGCAGAGGCATTTCATAAATTAGGGAATTTTTCTTGATTTGACAGTTAATTTAAATTTATTAAAGCTAGCTTTTGTTGTTTCAACTTCAGTGTTTGCTTGTAATTTATTGGTTTTGAATATTATTATGTGCAATGTAAAATGAAATGTATAATTTTTATTTTCCATTAATTTTCTTTGAAATTTATTCAAGGTGGAATATAATGATGTGGCTGGAGGTATAAATAAACAATCAGATGATAATGAAAATGCAGAGAAGAGTGAAAGAGACAGATTCTCAGATGGAACTTGTGCCTCATCAAAAAACTGAATGGCGTGATGTATTTTTGTAGTTCACTATGAATGTTTTAAAGCATAAGTATGAAATATAATTGTATGTAACTTATATTTGAGGTACCACTAAGTAGTCTAAAAATGACTTTCAATAGCCTAAAAACATATACTGTTAGTATCTTTTGAACTTCAATACATTTCAAAGTATGAAAAAAAACTCATTTTGCTTGTAAAAGCTGATTCAGTTTTATATTATTCCATGTCACATATTTGAGAAACATTCTCAACAACGTCTAGTTGAATTTGATCTATACTTGCTCTGATAAAGGTAAAGATTGAACTTATCATGCATGAAAAATTTATTTTAAAACCTTTTTAAGTAAAATGGACATTTCTGAATAGCAAGAAACATGACATTGTTTTTATGAAAGGTTGTACAAACAAACTTGCTGTTCAGTTTTTGCTGTTGTATATATGGAAATAACTGCATTACATATACATGTTCTAGAATAAAAATTGTTCCTGTATTTAGTGATGAAAGTAGTGAAGTTATTTGGAGTTTTTAAAGTTATGTATTACATGTTTGTTTTATTTTTTCACTACTAAGTTAGCTACTCTTTATATTAATGTAGAAAGCTTTATTTACTTTTGAACTTGTATTTCATTCATGACATATTATGGATTTGCTTTTCTCAAACATAAAATTTAGCCCAATAGTAACCCACTTGCAATCTGTCACTGAATATGCTTGTTCTTTGAGACATGAGGTATTTTAATGTGATGGTCATTCCCATTAATCATTGGTAAAATAGTAGCCCAAAAGTTTCTGATCAGTGTTTTAGAGACCTTTAAAACAACATTCTTAATATTATAGGATTTGACTGTGGTAGTAATGGGTCTTTTGTCTTACCATGTTCTATATATATCCTTTTATTATTTGTTTAGTAAGTATGTGTTGTATAATCATTACCTAAGTTAGATACAGATAATTGTAAAACTTTTTACAATAGATAATGACTTATCATTATAACATTTTTTGGGTGAAGATATAAATCTTTAATTTCCTTTTAAATAAATAAGCTGTAGCATTTAAGTTAACAATACTTAATTTATATTTAGTCACATAATAGTACTAGAGAGCATTTATTATGTTGAGAAGAGGTTAAAAAGGATTGAAATAAATTATTTAATAACCTGTTTTTTCAATGTTAATAATATAACAAACATAATAACAAAAGTATTACGTCCATAGAACTCTTAAGGTACATGGAAATAGTATGTGCATAGTTTTATTTTAAAATTGATATTTGTTAAGACAGGCACTTAATTGTTTTTCTTCTGTTGTTATATTATGGATGTAAAATGCTTATTTCTGTTCCTCATGTTATATTCTAATTATTATTTTCCGATTCTCCAACTTTCCAAATCTGAAATATAAATTTGTGTTGAATAGGGATCCGAGTTCTCTCAGTGTTCTATCTAAGACGCTGATATTGTTGTGTTCATTAAAGCACACAAATTATTTATTTACTTTTAAATGTTTCATGTTAACAATCTTAGATTTAATTTTTTTAATTAGGTGAAACATATACTGTCATTTCTTGTATTTTTAAATATTTTTAAACTATTTTCTTATATACAATAAACTGACAGTTTTTCATTGTTTATGAAACTATGTAATCAGGTATTTTAAGTGTCTTTATAGTTGAGTTTGTGGGAGATTGCAGTGTAATAGAGATATAAAATAGTGGTATATATAACTAACAAAAATAAAAAAATTAAAGGTTTACAGTATCTATTATTAATAATTCATTACCAGTACATTTGTAGTTCGATACAATTTCTGTTATAGATTGAATGAAACACTTTGTGAAGGACATTCAGGGACTTAGCAAGAGGAAAAAGACGAAAGCTCACTTTCAGGTTTGTGTTTTTATTAGTGTTTTTTTAGAGACCTTTAAGACAATATTCTTAATATTATAGGATTTGACTGTGGTAGTAATGGGTCTTTTGTCTTACCATGTTCTATATATATCCTTTTATTATTTGTTTAGTAAATATGTAATGTATAATAATTACCTAAGTTAGATACAGATAATTGCAAAACTTTTTTGTAAGGAAGATATTTCGTGGGTGTGTACATAAATCAAGCTTTCCAGTACACCATTTTTTTAAATTTAGTATAGAAATTTAAACCTCTTGTGACATCTGAATTGCTCACCAGTGTGGCTGAATCTGCTATAATATCCAGGTTTATGGAGAGTAAATTCTGTATCTTATTTCCTCCTTACAAAATTCCACACAACACATGATATCTGGTTCTTAGTTTTATAAAGATGTCTTCTCCATGGATATCTTGCATTCTGTGGACAGATATTGTCAAATAAGGTTTGTTTAAGCTTGTTAGTCACTATAAGGTGTTTAAGTTAATATGAATAATTCTACTATTTTATGGAAGAGGGACAGTTCAGCCAACCTTCTAAACTCTGTATCTTCATAGCTGCTTACTATTAATAGACAAGTTCTTTTGGCAGTGAATTTTATTTTTGATGTTAATAAATCAAGATTTTGGGCTGTACCCTGTATACTAGAAATTGTGACATCCTTTTCTAGCCTACCTAATTACCACCCAAATTCAATTTAATTACATTGCAGAAGAGGGCCATCTTTTTAATCAAGTTTTATACATTTCTTTATTGGTATATTGAACTGTTTTTTTTAGTTTAGTGTTGATGGTCATTTTTACCCTTTAATAAAAATATATTCAAAAAAGATCTGTTATATCTTTCAACTGATTTATGCAAAAATATTTAGATTAATATTACAAAACACAGATTTTTTATGCATTTTTATTAAATAGAAACTGGTTTTAAGAAAATCTCCATTAAAAAGAGAAAAAGTGTGAAATTTCTCTAATCCAAGAAGATTTGTAATAATAATAAGCTTTGAATGCATTGTATCTTGAAGGTATCTTTAATATTATTGTAAGAGAGTAACATCTTCATGAAGGGTAGTTGTTTTGGATGGTATAATCACTGTTACTTGTGAGACTATGCATATTTATTTTACAGACCAAGAATGTAAGAATTGCTAACTTCAGTATATTAAGAGAGAGTTGTCCTCAGACTTTTTTATTATTATTATTATTCTCTACATACTCAAAGTAAATATCAGTGAAAGCACTACTCTTATGTGAGATCAGTGGTTAACTTAATTTGAATGATTATTCATATCTGGATTATTTCATTTGGTTCATATATTGGCTAAACTTCTCTGTTAAGAGAAACAGTTGCACATCAAATTCCTTCTATAAAATGCTTAACAGTTTAGTTTTGAATGGTAATTTTCATTGTATCTATGATAGTGCTAAACTTAATTACACAGGATGAGAAGGCTGATCGTGGAGATCACATAACTTTACAAACTTTCTTGTTGGGGCAAAAGGACCTGTAATTATTCCAGTATGTTTAGCTATGTTTCTTACTTTGATAAACAGTTGTTGTTCAGAAATGTGGTTGTATTAATATTTGGATTGTAAATCTTTATAAGTCTAGTATATTATTTGTTTTTGAATTTCACACGAAGCTACATGAGAGCTTCCCTAATTTAGAGGGAGGGCAGCTAGTCATCACCACCCACTGCCAATGTTTGGGCTACTCTTTTACCAACAAATAGTGGGATTGACTTTACATTATAACATCCCCATGGCTGAAAGGGCAAGCATATTTGGGGCAACTGGGATTTGAATCCGTGACTCTCAGATTACGAGTCAAACACCTTAACCCACCAGGCCAGGTGGGTATACTATTTTGTTAATAATGCTGGTTTTATCGCAGTGATTGTTTTTGTTTTTCCCTAATCACAGCTTTAACATTGTGAATAAGGGAGATGGTACAGAGTGGTCTGGGGTGTGGTGTTGGGACTCTGTTCCTTTCCTAAGTGCTGTGCTGTGCAAATTGTTCTGCTTCTGTTAAGAATATTTAAGATATTTCTCTTTGAAATGTTCGTTGTTTTGACTTTACAGTGTTTAATGATCTTGTTGTTATATAAGTATTTTACCTTGCAAATGACTGATAATATAATCTCAAGTGTGAGCCTACCAGTGACAAATTTCACTGTTGAATTGTTTGAAATCTTCTATGTGTAAACTGGTAGACAACTGCCAGGGAAGTAAAATCAACAGAATAAAATAGCTCGTGCTCATTTTATACACTTCACTGTGTCTTGCTGATCTAGATATTTTCATAGGCCTGTCGTCTGGCCTTGATGTTTCTCTTAGAGAGGAAAGGTTTCCTCCTTGCACACCTCCCATGTAAGTTAAACTTGTGCAGTCTCTTTCTGATTGTAGAGGCATGCACTTTCACATCAACAGTAGCCAGAACCTGCTGTAAATCCCGTGCTGACATTTTAAAGTGTATGGAGACCTCCTATAGCATCTTGCGGTCTGCTCTCGGGGTGAACTTGCTTAGACGACCAGACCTGGGCATGTTGGCAGTTGTTTTGAAAGTCCTCCACTTGTTAACTATTTTCCAGACAGTGGAATGGCTGATTTCAAAATCTTTTGGGATCTTTTTAAATCCCTTACCAGACTCATAAGCTGCTACAATTTTCTTTCTCAAGGCCTCAGACAGCTCTTTTGCTCTCACCATGGTGCTCAATCTCACTCCAACAGTCAGGCATGTAAATCATGCAATTTAAATCATCTCATTCTTATATTGTCTATATGTGTAAGTTATGGTCATTGTGATTTGGCTTTGATTATATCCTAATTCAAATTCTAGGTTGAATACATGATATGGATTGGATATGTAAAACAAACAAAGAAAAAAATAATGTAGTGTACGTGTGTGATACTTTGATGTGATCTACTGATAACAGCAAATTTGTCCAGGAAGTATGGGGTACTGTATTTAACAAGTTTTTTAGTGTATATAAAATAAGGGGCAAGTGTGTACAATTAACAAAATCTTTATTAAAATAAAACAGAAATAAGGGATGATGTGCAGACTGTAACAGTTGATGTTTATGCTAAACTGTGCTTAGTTTTACAGGTTTTACTCTCAGGATTGATAACTGAAATCATTTAGACTGAAACTGTTTTAGTCATAACTTATTTTACTAATTATCTTTCCCCAGAAAATATAACCATGTTTTGTCAATAATTTAAGTAAATCACTCTATGCCAAAGAGAATGACAACTTTTTTTATACTTTTGACCTCGCTTTTTGGTTCAGGGTTCTCAGACCATGACACAAACTGGACAACATTTCTATATCATCTAGAGCTTCAACAACAAGGAAGAACCACCAGTTGGTTCATGGAATTGGAGAAGTTGGTATGTATATGTAATAAAATATTGGAAATGAATATTACTTGTTAGTAATGGAGGATTAATAATCAAGTTAGCTGGCAACAGTTTAACATATTTAGCAAAGTTATGAAATGGATTGAAACTAAAGTGAAAACAAATTTTAATGTCATAAAACAATATATTAATTAATTTTTGTAATTTTTGTTTTAAAATTCCATCAAGTATATGTTCATCACTGTAATATTTTACTCAAGAACAAGTAGCAAAAAAATTGCAATGGTTTGTTTACAGATGTAAAATCAATAAAAAGGCATAATTGAGAAGAACTTGATTGAGGGTCTTAACTTAAGAGAGACATATGTGAAGAATAGAAATATATTTTTGTATTTTATAATTTGTTAGAAGTACTTACTCTTTTTTCATGTTTCTGTCAAACCTTTTTCTGTTGTTTGTATGTGTTGTTCATATAATCCATAGCATACCCTTTTTATGGTATAATAATATATACATATAGTGTACATCAACTTCATTGATTTACTTCTACAGCTATTTATTGCTGTTTAGCCATAACTAACATTTATCTATGCTTATAGTTTTACAAAAAGCTTCTCCTAACATCCCACAAAAATCAAAGCACTAAGTGATGGAGATGACACAGAAAGAAGCTGAGCTATAAATACATCAGTACCTTAAAACGATTCTCTGCCTTACTGTCAGTATATTTGGGATTTTTCAAGAAACTGAGCAAATTCTGTCACAAGAAAATTTCCACAGCATGAAGATGAGTTTCGAGTAGGAATGGTAAAATGAAATACTGCAGAAATATCTAATAACAATCTATATCCATATACAAACTTCTAACATTATTTAATAATCAATATATTGTTGTATTTGTCTACTATTGTATTTTCAATCTTATCTGGTGCTCCTTTGCATTAAGGTGCAAGAAATATTACATAGTTATACATTTCTTTAACTGGAGAAAATTTTTTCTTTATTTTTCTTACATTTCAGCAAGAAATAAACAAAAAATAATTCAACAACTGAAAAAAAAAATATTACACTGAATTATCCCTTCACCAAAAATTTTGTTTTTAAAATTTGGTTGTAACACTGAAGTTTTTCCAAATCACTAAAATCAAATTAAATTTGGGTGGAAATTAGGTAGGCTAGAAAAGGATGTTACAATTTCCAGTATACAGGGTACAGCCCAAAATCTTGATTTAATAACATCAAAAATAAAATTCACTGCCAAAAGAACTTGTCTATTAATAGTAAGCAGCTATGAAGATACAGAGTTTAGAAGGTTGGCTGAACTGTCCCTCTTCCATAAAATAGTAGAATTATTCATATTAACTTAAACACCTTATAGTGACTAACAAGCTTAAACAAGCCTTATTTGACAATATCTGTCCACAGAATGCAAGATATCCATGGAGAAGACACCTTTATAAAACTAAGAACCAGATATCATGTGTTGTGTGGAATTTTGTAAGGAGGAAGAAGATACAGAATTTACTCTCCATAAACCTGGATATTATAGCAGATTCAGCCACACTGGTGAGCAATTCAGATGTCACAAGAGGTTTAAATTACTATACTAAATTTTAAAAAAGGGTGTACTGGAAAGCTTGATTTATGTACACACCCACAAAATATCTTCCTTACAAAAAAGTTTTGCAATTATCTGTATCTAACTTAGGTAATTATTATACATTACATATTTACTAAACAAATAATAAAAGGATATATATAGAACATGGTAAGACAAAATACCCATTACTACCACAGTCAAATCCTATAATATTAAGGATGTTGTCTTAAAGGTCTCTAAAAACACAAACCTGAAAGTGAGCTTTGTATTTCCTCTTGCTAAGTCCATGTCCTTCACAAAGTGTTTTTGTCAGTTATATATACCACTATTTTATATCTCTATTACACTGCAATCTCCCACACAGTCAACTATAAAGACACTTAAAAACCTGATTACATAGTTTCATAAACAATGAACACTGTCAGTTTACATACAGAAAGAAAATACTTTAGAAATATTATATAAAATTACAAGAAATGACAGTATATGTTTCACCTAATTAAAAAAATTAAATCTAAGATTGTTATCATGAAACATCTAAAAGTAAATAAATAATTTGTGTGCTTTAATGAACACAACAATATGGTGATATTGTCTCAGATAGAATACTGATCCACATCTTTCTTGATATACAAACATATTCTTCCTATTATTGACAGAAAATGAATTTAGCACTGCCCAGAGAGCTCGGATCCCTATTCAACACAAATTTAAATTTCAGATTTGGAAAGTTGGAAAATAAAAATCACACATTGTGTTCATCTAGGGGTGTTATCCTTTCATCTTCATATATGGGATTTGCCTGGTCCATAACCATCTATACTTTCCAAATGTGTACCACTTTCTATATCACATTTCTCTTGTCCTTCATTTTTTTTTTTCTTCTTTCTGTCAACAGAAGTGGCAAACTTTTCACCACTGTTTTGTCTACCACTTCCTTCCTGTTCTATGGTGATTCACCGCTCAGTCCTTTTCACGTGGTTGTTTAGCTATGGACTATCAATCTTCACTCTAGCTGGTTATTGGATAGCTTGGTTTTCTACATTTTGCCTTCCCCACTTTATTCCGACCATTTTCATGCCTCGTTGGAACATGACAATGATTTTATATTCTCTGACACATGCTCTGTTTGAATTATTGGCTTCTAGACATATTTCCATCTCCTTACCTATGGTCTCCATTGGTCTGATTTTAATATCATTAGTGTTTTTCACAGTCTTACATTGTACTTGTACTTACTTTACCCAGACCTGGCTTCTTTTCTAAGACTTCTGTTACTTGGAATGGTGATTGTACTTTTCATCCTATTTCCCTCCCTCCTGTTTCTTTCCTATATACTCATTTAGACTCATCTTCTGCATCTTGTCTTGGTGTTATTTGGCACGTACGTATTTTAAGGGCTCCTGCTATTTTTTTATTCTACCGTTGGACCCCTCATTGTCTAGATCTGTTGCCTGCTACTATTACAGTGTGGATAAGCCAACTCCTTCAGTTTGGATATTATCTGTATGTTAGTACATGTGTATGATTCTCACATGTCTTTCATAAAACCTGCTTTATTTCCTGCTGAGTTTTAACTCTAATCTATTTTTTTCAATCTTCACACTGCCTTTGAGTAGGGTAAGTATATTTTCTTTTTCAGCACCCATTTCTCTTTCATTGGATCCTGCCAGACAGCTGGCGTTGCCTCCTACGGTATATGAATTTTCCAAAATTTGCATATGGTTTAGGGTAATAATAATAATAAAAAAAAGTGGTCAATCCTTTTGCCCTGGCATTACCAGTCCTCACTGTCAAGTTAGGGTCTTCTGCAAGGTTGCTTGGGGTATCCTTGGTATTATATTTATCTAAGTTGCATCTACCATTCCATGGACTTTCATGGAAAAGACCAGTGTCAAGAGGGTGTCTACCAAGTTCTTGCTCTTGCAGACTTTTAAAAGTAGTCTCATGTTACTGTCTCCAGTAAAAGACCTTTTTTGGCAGGTATCTGATAAGGATCTTGATATATAATGAGGTCTTCCAAGTGTAAATTCTTCTCCCTTTGTTCAGATTCCTGGCTACTAGTTCACTTCATGTTAAATGTGATTTTAAAAATGGTGTTAATCAGAAAATTTCATAATATCAAGGCTTCTTATTGTCTAAAGTTGTTCATATTTGAAAATTGGGAATTCTATTAACTTATTGATTCTAATGACTTAGCTCTTGCAGATACTTAGGTTAGAATCAGTATCCTTACCTGATTAGGCTGGATGCTGCCCAGACTTTAGAATGTTAAAACTACTAATATAAGATTTTATAACTTGTAACCTGTTGCCATAGAAACATGAGCGACGGTTACATGTCACTTTGGTTAGACATGAGTAGTGAGTGATATTGAAGTAGCTTCATTTCCTCTAGTATATTAATTAAGTTTTTTGAAGTTTTTACACAGAATTATAGAACAATACAATCTTTATTACGGGGTTCACTGTGGCTCATCTTTTACATTTAAATTTTCTGGGGGAAAATTTTTGTAAGTTGTTTTGAACATGGTTTTAGTTTCTGCATCCTGTTACTTTGTTAGAATTTAAATTTCTGCTTTAACATGACTCCTTAGTTTGAGAATGTATCAAATCTAACTAATCCTTTCAACTTGCAACACTAATATAGATTATTATAAATTTTTTAAATCAACATGAAAAATATGTAACATTATATTCTTCTTAAATTCTGTCTTAAGTTTTAATTTATTTTCAGTTAGGGTGACAATACATGCATATAGTTACATAGTATTCCTTTAACCATCTTAACAGGATGTTGTAAGTGTGGTGAAGATGGGCACATGTCACAAGATTGTCCTAGTGTAGGTGGGGACAGGAGAAGTGAATCTGGTTGCTTCAAGTATGGGGAAAATGGACACGCCTCATGAGACTGTAAAATCCTGACAGAAGTTGGACATGATGGTAAGTTTTATGTAAACTGTTTTGATGTTAAAAGATACTACTATATTTTAGGATGTCTGTAAAGAAGTTGAAGGTTTACTTGTAAGAGTAATGCATGTTGAAAAAAACGATTAAAGAAAACCTGATATGGAACTTTCTCTCTCATCAGTATTTATTTTCCAAATAAAACCCTATAGTGGAGTTTGGCTGCCTTGCTTCCGTAAGGTTCGGAAGGAGGAAGTTGTTCTGACTGGACTACGCATTGGTCGCAGTTTTTTAACACATCGTTTCCTTTTATCTGGAACTGATGCACCGATGTGTAGTTTGTATAACACTCAGATTACTATAAGCTACATTGTACTTTCTTGCCATCCTTATGACTCTCAACGGCACTATTTTAAACATGTTCTGTCCCAAGGTTTTCCATAACATTAGACAGTGTTATTGGTGAAGGTGACACTGTCCACATTGATAATGTTTTAGTTTTTTAACAGCCATTAATCTTTTTAATGTCATTTAAATGTTTTATATTTCTTCATTTAATTTTTTTTATTGTGGTTCCACTTTAAGAGTCACAATCTCTCTAGTTCAATTTGAAATTAGAAAATGGCCATAACATTAAATTCCAGAACTGGAAAGGCCAACTTCAGGTGACTAATGCTGCTGTTTAAACTACTCGTCAGTCGTCCTGGCGAGTTTTTATTACAATTTTGCTACATGTCTTTTAACACTTTTATTACCTACTTTTTGATAGTGGCTGTAATGACACATAACCCAGAACCAGGACTGGAAAGGCCAACTTCAGGTGACTGACGGTGGTTCTTGTACTTACCTGTTAGTCTTCTTGGCGGGTTATGATAATTACCATTATGCTACAGACAGCTCGTTACGACTTTTGTTACTGTAGTTTTTCTCTTAACGTTGTAGACTAGATGTAAACATTGGTTTTATGCTATTTATGTTTTTACTTGCTGTTTTGTTATACTTTCATGTCCTTTTATGAATTTTACTACATTTACTTTAATTTTACCTTTTTTTCCGGATGTTGGGCGCAGATAGCCTAGCTCCTTTGTGCCATAAAACACGAAATCAACCAACCAACCACTGAGATATAAAAAATTTCCAGATCTTAACACATTGTAGTCAGACTAGTAACAAAACAGACTCTATTTCCACTAACAAATCTTTAGCATAAATATTTCATAAAAAAAATCTGATTCTTTTTATACAAAATACCTGTAATCTTTACTAAATACCTACCTAATTTAGTGAAGATATGAACGTTGTGTCAAAAGTTAGCATAAATACTTGACATGTGCAAATGTGTAGAACTTGTGTATATTATACTGAGCCTGTAGCAAAAGGATTAAGTTGTAATTTCGTTTTTCATTACTAATGAAATTTGAGTCAAATTTTCTTATTGTTAACTTGTTGTCTTTTCCTCCAAGATAGGTTTTTCTGTTGTGTCCTTTATCCTTTTCTTTAGTGGACTTGTAAGTTTGATAATTGTTTTTTAACATATAAGTTCCATAATGGTTTTGTATGTCAAATGTTGTTTATTAATTTATATTGCTGTACTTCATGACAATTCTAGTGGGCTCTAAGTTCTGTCTGAAGGTTTCTACCTATCTATCTATTTCCTTCCTTCCTCCTCTTTGGGATCATTTTTCTTCAAAGATTGGTCTGTTCAAGATTTACTACACAAAGGGGCTGCCAAATGGGTGTTACTCATTCCCCTTGAGTGTAATTCCCATCTAATTGTTGTCCCTCAAAAGACAGATGTTTGGAGACCTGTTATAGAATTGTCCAAGTTGAACTTTTTAACTGAAGTCACTGTGCTTTACCATGGGTATTACCTTTAAGAGGGTTTTTTTTTCCCTGGAACTCTGAATGATCAAATCATGATGGTTGCTTATCTTCATATACCAAGTGTGGATTGGGTGAGGGGAGCTTTCCTCAATTCCCAAGAGATTTCTGGTTGGTTGTTTATTGAGGAGACTTCTTTCCATTTGATATATCCTGGAACGTTTTGCAGTTTATTGGACTCTGTATTATTTCCTCTGCAAGGTGGTTTGCCAGGTGGTTGTGGTTCAAACTGATTATTCCACTGTTATCAGCTATATCACTAAGCAAGGATAACTAAATTTAGATCTTTATTTTCAGACTATGAATCTTCTTCACTGGGCCTACTAGAACTACCTAGTAGTCTTCACTTATGTATCTGCACTCAAATCAGACTCTTCTTCAGAGTCTTTTCCCCTTATCCAGATGACAACTTTTTCTTTCTCACTACTCTGTATTGGCCTGCTCAGACATGGTTCCCTCTACTTTTGCCTTTACTGGAGCAACATCCCTGGCCTTTCCTTTGTCTCAGTCTCTCCTCTGACAATTGCAATCAGATATAGTTCATACCATTGTCACTGAATTCCACTTGCTCATGTGGCTTTTGCATCAGCATCGACTTGCTCATCATGTAGCATCTTTCCTCTTCCATTCCATTCTTCCTTTCTCCTTGTCTTTATACCAGAGGCAGTGGTTTTCTTCATATCTTGGTCCATTTGCTGTGGCTTTCATCCTTCCTGTCCTTTTGTATATCTTATTTACCAGTTCTTTGCCTGGTTGTTTGATCAGAGTTTGTTTGTATCAGCTGTTCCAATTTGTTCCCTAAGATGTTGTGTGGTCCATAATACCTCGATTCATGTTGTTATTTCTGTCTATTTATTCCAAGGATTCCCTATGTCCCCATTGTACTCACTGGTTAAGTTTATCAACTTGTATGATTGCTTATTCGGTTTGTCCGTAGAAGGTCGCCAATAACACAATGTTTCTTCTCATCATCATATAACTATCACTTTTATCTGTTTGCCAGTCTTTGGAGGATATCATTCAGGCTCGAATGTGAATACCTCACTATACGTTTGTTGCACATTATATGCATGACCTAGGATAGGTATTGTTTGCCTTCTGTGATGATTCTACACGTCTCATCACCTTTGACTGTGCTAGACCAGAATATTACTTTTCACACATATTTTTAGTTGATAAATAATGTATTTCAGGGTCTCGCATGCTGACAGGTCTTATATGGTCAGATGTGCTCCATGTTATACTTGCACTAGAATTCAATAATTATATTGATATGGGATGTTTCTGTAAGTCTGTAAAACTACTGGCAGCTTGTATATGTATCTCTCTCTCACTCATAATGTATGTATGTATGTATGTTGTTTTTTCTGCCCATCCCCACTCAGGCTTTATCTGCTTTTCAAATAGGGAATTATGGACACCCATTGCACTGTCCTCAGTGTGTTGTTCTTCTGGCCTCCTTCTTTGCTACGTTTCTTCTAGTGGAGAATGGGAGTCCTTACCACTTCTGGTTCTAACTTGTCAGAGTGGTAGGTCATAAAGATTTCTTCTCGAGTGGGTGTTGGAAAACCACTTTCTAGCCCATGTGTATCCACTAAGTGAAAAAGAGAGCTGTAGTTTTTCTTATGGTTACAGTACAAAATAATGAATTGTACAATAATATTCAGTATCCAAGATGCTGCTCCTGGATGTTTTTGACTGAACAGATCATATGTTTCTTATGCAAGGCACTTCTGGATGTTTTTTGCTTAGGCAAACTGCACTTGGCCTATCCCAAATACATTTTTGTGCTTTTCAAGCCCTAGCTACTTATTGCTGTTTTTTCTCTAGCTCATTTACTGGCATTATGATACAACTCACTGTCACTATGTTTGGTATTGCATCTTGTTTCTTATAATTGATGTGGACAGAGGTCTAGTTATGAATCCTACATGTCCAGGGCACTTCACCCTGATGTTTTTTTTTTATTGCTAAGTCTTATATGAGGTGTTTCCACTGAATGTTTTTTCCAGATTGACGACACTTGGCATAAACAAATGTAACCAAAGGCACTTTCCTTAACATTGCATACACACAAGCCTTCCTATTTTTCTCAACTCCTTACTGTATCTTGTCATAGTTATCCAGTATTTCCTATAGTGATTCAGTGCTATATATCTTTTATTGTGCCTGTCAATTCAGTTCAGACCCAATTATATCACTATTTATTCCTGTTCCAGAAATAGTGTGGTATCCCATCAGTACACTTTATTTTCATATTCTAGTATACCTGTTCTTTCAGTGCAGTTGATTTCAGTTTGGTGTACGATTGATGTACCTTCACTAGTCCTTCCAACTTGGCAATGTATGATTCCAGCTTTGTGTGAGAGGAAGGTTGTAATGTTTCAGAATCTAACACTTTCTTAATCTGAAAACATACTCCCAGTAACTACTTATATTCTCTCATCTACTTTTACACCCTTCCTCTCACTAAGATTCTTGGGTTTATAGTTTGTGCCTGCACAATTTTTTAAAAGTTAGGATTGTTCTTGAATAGTTGAGGGAGCTACCTGTATGCTTGATGAGAAGTAGTCGCATTATCAGCACATATTCTGAAATGGTGCAAAACTGTTGGTGCAGTTTTACAAAATATTTTTTTAACGATGCTTAAATGGCAGACCAGGATTAAGAAAGATTTAGGTGAGGGGAGGAAGATAAGTACCTATCAGAAATACATTTTCAGAGTGAGAAAGTATTAACACTCAGATATCATGTGATAATTTTTTGTAGTGTTCTTCATATGATAGAGTTGAATACGTCAGATCCTTTGTGGTTTTGAAGAAGTTGACTATTTGAGACATGATCATATGTTTTTTTTACAATTTACCAGTATGTCTTTGTCTTGATGTATCAACAACAGTTGGTATTCACATTGTTGTTGATAAATTGTGACAAAGAATGTCTTCGAATAAGTGACTACAAAAGTACATGTTTAACCTTTTTCACTAAGTGGATCAAAGTACACTAGTCAAATTTTGGAGCATTATTTCAAAATTTTATTAAGCAACATTTTACTACAGATGTTAATGAAGTTGTCATCAAGACATAGCTTGTAATTTATAGTTTAGTATTTTATATATATTAATTTCTTAATTTAAAAGGAAATGTAAAGAAAAAAAGTTAAATATTGATTTTTGTGTGTCTAGTTGTCTTATTGCTCAGTTAATATTTTATTATGCCCACCACTACAAGTAGCCAACTAATTAGAAACGCAAATTTGAAATACATACAAGCTAAATATGAAATAAGAATTTTGCACCTTTAGCAGATTCATAAAAAAGTAGGATCTTGTAAAATCATAGAGTGGTTTCTCCCACATCTTTTAAAAGTTCTTATCTAGTTCCACATACTACTCTTTAATTCCTGTTTATAACCAACAGAAAGAGCATTTTTTCCCTTTACATTTCCACCTGATTTTGTAGTGTTTCTGTCAGAGCTATTTAAACGTTAGCTGAAACTTCAACTTCAGATGAGAATGTCACATTTAGAAGATGCTATATCTCTTTCTCACTGATGTTTTTTTCCCCTTCAACTTTCGTGCTTTAGTTTTTGATGTTTCAGATTTGGTTTGCTAATTTTTATTAAGTAAAATATATATATATGATGGAATCTGAGCAAAATATCATTTATATGTGTGTGAAACTTAAAATTAATGTTTACAATACTATTTTATTGTCAATTAAAGTAATATGCATGCTAAAATACAAATACAACTTAAAAACATTTTTAGTTGAAGATTATGCAGATGTTTAATTCATGTTTTGTTTTGTTTTTGCTGATTTACCTAGGTAAATCAAGGTCACCACCTTGAAAAACAAGATGTTGAAGCAGTTGTGGATGGAATCTGCCAGGAAAACCTACTAGAAGTGGATATTACTCATTTTTTGCAGATGATCTGTGGGCATGTAAAAGACTTCAAGGTTACAATGTCTCTGGAAGAGACTTGCAAGTCATTTGAAAAGAGTTCCAACAAAATTGTTTTGGAGCAGGATATACACAAGAAAGATGGAGATGCCAGTATGATACCAGAAGGAGAAAGGTGTGTAATTAAATATGTGTAATAAAATTAGGGTACTATGTAAATTTGTGAGTTATCACCCACAATAAGCCATTTATACGTATTAAAGATGTGCATGTAAAAAGTAAATTCAGTCATGGAACAAGATTGAAATTAAACAACTAAACTGAAGAAAAAGTTACAACATTAAAACAGTAATTATTTTAGAAAACATCATTTTCAAACCACATGACTAAAAGTAAGGTTGAGGAAAAGCATTTAAAATTCATTCTGAGGGCTACTAAATATAGGCCTTAGATCTATGCTTTAAACTTTTTTTTTGTATTATAACTTGATCTTTCATACTTTACTTTTTTAATTTATATGTACAAGTCAAAAGATGGTGTCCACAAAAGTTATTGTTAATGCTTCCTTTGTCAGCATTAACATTAAAAATTGAATTTATGTAATCTTTGAGAATATACCAATGTTGATTGCACTTTATGTTGATAATATATGCATGCAATGTTAATGCAGTGGCTTCTCGCTGCAGTTGCAAGTCATGGTGCAATGGGTGACATGTTTAGCACTTGTTTAGTTCATTATAGAGAATTCCCAACCATTTGATAGATATGCATATATCAAAAATACAATTTAACATTTACAACTATTTGTGCTAGGGTGGTTACCCTAATAAACCAGGAAAAGAAAATAATGTAATGGAATGGAAAATAAGATTATTGTTAAAATAAGTAATTTCTTGAAGTTTGCATTCAAATCCCATCATGCTCATTTCACATTGGAAGTAGTTTATGTAGTTTGTTATGTATTAGTTCTAATTGTATTGTGTTGTGAATACTCTTCTTGTTTTGTTAAACAGAGTCTGCCAAGTGTGATAATTAATCTCAACAAATTGACTGCACTTATGTAATTGAATTATTAAAACTTACAAATCTTGATTGATGCTTCATGTAGTACATTTTGTGCGTGGAAGTTTTGTAAGTTATTTATGTGGTTAGATAGGTTTTTATGTTTGCACGTGCATATATTATGTCTGTGCATCCAAGCTTGATATTGTGTTGAGAGTAGGGACTATTTTAAAGAATTTTTCAGAGCTGTAGAAACAATGGGTTAAAATGTATACAATATTGTAAAGTCTTTTAGAGGGTTCTAAGCATTATCTTATGTATTTTTGTTATTTGAACTTTGGGATACAAAGTTCATTTTTGGATTTAATGAAAATTTTAGTAAAATTGTACACTTTTGTATTAGATGTGAAGGAAACTTCTCTTAAAATTTTATCTGAAGATGCTGAAGTCTACATTTTATTGTAACATCCATTATTATACATAAAATGTGATGTACAATTGTTATTAAAATTTAGTGCTTTAGCAGGTATCTGGGATTTGCATGTAAAAGTGCAATTGCACAACATCCAATTTCTTAATTGTAATGTGAACTTTAGAACTACATAAAATTGCATGGTATAATAGCTCCTGGTTGAAGAAAGTTGAAATAGAAACAACTCTCAACCAAAATTAAACTGATGAATAAGGAAGCCAAAAGAAAATATCAAACTTGCTAGTGTGTGAAATAATTTGCCCCAGAAAATCTAAAGTATTATTCATTATTCAGGAGACATGAATTAAATGTATAATATGACCAAAGAAATTATATTTAGTTGTCTTATTCTTGTAAATTAATAATTTAAATCCCCATGGTCGGTCTTTTATTTTTGTTATTTTGTGAAATAAAATTGCTGTATATGTGCATCAGATTTCACTTTGTTAGTATTTGTAAGATGCAATAAATTAATATGTAGAAAAGTAGGGAAAAGTTAAGTGACTACTCTGTATTATGCAGTTTTGTTTACCTGTGAAAATAAATTAATTCTTGTTACATATCCTCAAATTCCTTGTGTAGTACTAGAATATTGTTTATTAAAATATAGCATGTTGAAGGTTAATTTGCATTATTTGAGAAGCAAAGAAAAAATTGTGCTCGTTTTTGATGATCATTGGAGCATTCTGTATCTGAGTATGATCTCATATTTTTATTTTTCTATCCTGTTGTTTCCTAGTGGGAGGACAAATTTTCCTTTGGACCTTCTACAATGCCATCATCCTTGTGAACCTTTCCAACAACTTTATTCAAGCATTAAACAGAAATTCACAAAAGTTTATCAGACTTTCTTCCATCCCATTCCCTCACTTCCAGACTTTTTTTTTTTTTTCTTTTCAGAACAGCAGGTGCACCAGGTGACATTACAGTTTTATTGAGCTGAGATAATAAGAAAATATATAATTTGAGTGAGATTAGGTTAACCTCATGAGGCTACATTTCTGTAATTTGTAGATTCAAGGTATTTATTACTCTTTGTTTGAAAAATATTTTTTTTGCTAGAAACTGTGAGTTTCATTGCCTGTAATTATAATTATCATTTTCTTTTTACAAATTGTTCCATAAAACAAAAGTTTAGAAGTATGAGTAAAAGTTTGCGAGACAATGACAAGCTATTTTTTTGGTAGTCATGAATCTAAGGTTGTGAATATTCAGTATAGCTTTGCTCCAAAATAAGCAGAGGCATTTCATAAATTAGGGAATTTTTCTTGATTTGACAGTTAATTTAAATTTATTAAAGCTAGCTTTTGTTGTTTCAACTTCAGTGTTTGCTTGTAATTTATTGGTTTTGAATATTATTATGTGCAATGTAAAATGAAATGTATAATTTTATTTTCCATTAATTTTCTTTGAAATTTATTCAAGGTGGAATATAATGATGTGGCTGGAGGTATAAATAAACAATCAGATGATAATGAAAATGCAGAGAAGAGTGAAAGAGACAGATTCTCAGATGGAACTTGTGCCTCATCAAAAACTGAATGGCGTGATGTATTTTTGTAGTTCACTATGAATGTTTTAAAGCATAAGTATGAAATATAATTGTATGTAACTTATATTTGAGGTACCACTAAGTAGTCTAAAATGACTTTCAATAGCCTAAAACATATACTGTTAGTATCTTTTGAACTTCAATACATTTCAAAGTATGAAAAAAAACTCATTTTGCTTGTAAGAGCTGATTCAGTTTTATATTATTCCATGTCACATATTTGAGAAACATTCTCAACAACGTCTAGTTGAATTTGATCTATACTTGCTCTGATAAAGGTAAAGATTGAACTTATCATGCATGAAAAATTTATTTTAAAACCTTTTTAAGTAAAATGGACATTTCTGAATAGCAAGAAACATGACATTGTTTTTTATGAAAGGTTGTACAAACAAACTTGCTGTTCAGTTTTGCTGTTGTATATATGGAAATAACTGCATTACATATACATGTTCTAGAATAAAAATTGTTCCTGTATTTAGTGATGAAAGTAGTGAAGTTATTTGGAGTTTTTAAAGTTATGTATTACATGTTTGTTTTATTTTTTCACTACTAAGTTAGCTACTCTTTATATTAATGTAGAAAGCTTTATTTACTTTTGAACTTGTATTTCATTCATGACATATTATGGATTTGCTTTTCTCAAACATAAAATTTAGCCCAATAGTACCCCACTTGCAATCTGTCACTGAATATGCTTGATCTTTGAGACATGAGGTATTTTAATGTGATGGTCATTCCCATTAATCATTGGTAAAATAGTAGCCCAAAGTTTCTGATCAGTGTTTTAGAGACCTTTAAAACAACATTCTTAATATTATAGGATTTGACTGTGGTAGTAATGGGTCTTTTGTCTTACCATGTTCTATATATATCCTTTTATTATTTGTTTAGTAAGTATGTGTTGTATAATCATTACCTAAGTTAGATACAGATAATTGTAAAACTTTTTACAATAGATAATGACTTATCATTATAACATTTTTTGGGTGAAGATATAAATCTTTAATTTCCTTTTAAATAAATAAGCTGTAGCATTTAAGTTAACAATACTTAATTTATATTTAGTCACATAATAGTACTAGAGAACATTTATTATGTTGAGAAGAGGTTAAAAGGATTGAAATAAATTATTTAATAACCTGTTTTTTCAATGTTAATAATATAACAAACATAATAACAAAAGTATTACGTCCAGAGAACTCTTAAGGTACATGGAAATAGTATGTGCATAGTTTTATTTTAAAATTGATATTTGTTAAGACAGGCACTTAATTGTTTTTCTTCTGTTGTTATATTATGGATGTAAAATGCTTATTTCTGTTCCTTATGTTATATTCTAATTATTATTTTCCGATTCTCCAACTTTCCAAATCTGAAATTTAAATTTGTGTTGAATAGGGATCCGAGTTCTCTCAGTGTTCTATCTAAGACGCTGATATTGTTGTGTTCATTAAAGCACACAAATTATTTATTTACTTTTAAATGTTTCATGTTAACAATCTTAGATTTAATTTTTTTAATTAGGTGAAACATATACTGTCATTTCTTGTATTTTTAAATATTTTTAAACTATTTTCTTTCTGTATATAAACTGACAGTTTTCATTGTTTATGAAACTATGTAATCAGGTATTTTAAGTGTCTTTATAGTTGAGTTTGTGGGAGATTGCAGTGTAATAGAGATATAAAATAGTGGTATATATAACTAACAAAAAAAAAAAATTAAAGGTTTACAGTATCTATTATTAATAATTCATTACCAGTACATTTGTAGTTCGATACAATTTCTGTTATAGATTGAATGAAACACTTTGTGAAGGACATTCAGGGACTTAGCAAGAGGAAAAAAGACAAAGCTCACTTTCAGGTTTGTGTTTTTTTAGTGTTTTTTAGAGACCTTTAAGACAACATCCTTAATATTATAGGATTTGACTGTGGTAGTAATGGGTCTTTTGTCTTACCATGTTCTATATATATCCTTTTATTATTTGTTTAGTAAATATGTAATGTATAATAATTACCTAAGTTAGATACAGATAATTGCAAAACTTTTTTGTAAGGAAGATATTTCGTGGGTGTGTACATAAATCAAGCTTTCCAGTACACCCTTTTTTAAAATTTAGTATAGAAATTTAAACCTCTTGTGACATCTGAATTGCTCACCAGTGTGGCTGAATCTGCTATAATATCCAGGTTTATGGAGAGTAAATTCTGTATCTTCTTCCTCCTTACAAAATTCCACACAACACATGATATCTGGTTCTTAGTTTTATAAAGGTGTCTTCTCCATGGATATCTTGCATTCTGTGGACAGATATTGTCAAATAAGGTTTGTTTAAGCTTGTTAGTCACTATAAGGTGTTTAAGTTAATATGAATAATTCTACTATTTTATGGAAGAGGGACAGTTCAGCCAACCTAATTTCCACCCAAAATTTAATTTGATTTTTAGTGATTTGGAAAAATCTTCAGTGTTACAACCAAATTTTAAAAAAAACAAAATTTTTTAAAAACAAAATTTTTTGCAGAAATAAATACTGCTTCTTTGGTGAAGGGATAATTCAGTGTAATATTTTTTTTTCAGTTGTTGAATTATTTTTTGTTTATTTCTTGCTGAAATGTAAGAAAAATAAAGAAAAAATTTTCTCCGAAGTTAAAGAAATGTATAACTATGTAATATTTCTTGCACCTTAATGCAAAGGAGCACCAGATAAGATTGAAAATACAATAGTAGACAAATACAACAATATATTGATTATTAAATAATGTTAGAAGTTTGTATATGGATATAGATTGTTATTAGATATTTCTGCAGTATTTCATTTTACCATTCCTACTCTAAACTCATCTTCATGCTGTGGAAATTTTCTTGTGACAGAATTTGCTCAGTTTCTTGAAAAATCCCAAATATACTGACAGTAAGGCAGAGAATCGTTTTAAGGTACTGATGTATTTATAGCTCAGCTTCTTTCTGTGTCATCTCCATCACTTAGTGCTTTGATTTTTGTGGGATGTTAGGAGAAGCTTTTTGTAAAAGTATAAGCATAGATAAATGTTAGTTATGGCTAAACAGCAATAAATAGCTGTAGAAGTAAATCAATGAAGTTGATGTACACTATATGTATATATTATTATACCATAAAAAGGGTATGCTATGGATTATATGAACAACACATACAAACAACAGAAAAAGGTTTGACAGAAACATGAAAAAGAGTAAGTACTTCTAACAAATTATAAAATACAAAAATATATTTCTATTCTTCACATATGTCTCTCTTAAGTTAAGACCCTCAATCAAGTTCTTGTCAATTATGCCTTTTTATTGATTTTACATCTGTAAACAAACCATTACAATTTTTTTGCTACTTGTTCTTGAGTAAAATATTACAGTGATGAACATATACTTGATGGAATTTTAAAACAAAAATTACACTTCTATTAAACAGCTGTATCATATTATATTACACTCGGTGACAGCCTTAACTAATGCTAACAGTGAATGTATGGACTATTCTCAATGTATGTTTTACAAGTCCAATATTGTTTTGTTACAGTTTGCAAAAATCTCCTAATATTTTTATATCAAATTATACTTTACAATTACCATATTACAAATATAACAAAACTAAAGCAAGTCTGGAACAGAGTGACATTAATATAAAGTTAAAAATATATTGAAGGCAATACACAACCTCGTTCAATACAAAGCATTCACTAATGTAATTTTAAAAGACCAGTTATGAAGGCACATGAAGTTTATAAAAAAACATAACTAGCCTTTTTATCTGACATTTATACAAACTGGGTATAAAGACAAAGTATAACATGAAATTCATATACAACAGTATTTTGTTTGTTTTAGAATCATGCACATAATGGGTCAGTTTTTTCACATCCTTCCCTAATATTCAAAAGATAAACAAAAAGGAAGTTAGTTGCTCAACTCGTGATAACCCTGTCTGACCAAACAATGGGATTTGATGATCACTCTCATAGTGCACCCATGGCCTCAAAGTATGTAAACAAGTTTGTTTCTGTGACATGTCATAAATCATGAATTCTCATATTCAAAGTTTGGATATAATAACCACTAGGCCATCTACATAGATCCTTCAATAATCAATACACAGATTTGTATTGTGGTAGTAATGAAACTACCAGTAATGTAAAATATTACACACAAAACATGCTAGCTTTTTATGGGCCCAGCATGGCGAAGCGTGTTAAGGCGTGCGACTCGTAATCTGAGGGTTGTGGGTTCGCAACCCTGTCATTCCAAACATGCTCGCCCTTTCAGCCATGGTCAATCCCACTATTCGTTGGTAAAAAGAGTAGCCCAACAGTCCTAAATTAAGAATGGCTAGCACAGATAGCCCTCGAGTAGCTTTGTGTGAAATTCAAAAACATCTACAAACCAACACATCAACCCTATTTTATCCACCATCCCTCAAAAAAGTATGAAATTTGTTTGGTTACAGAGCTAACAAATAGAAAAGTTCAAGAAAAAAACAGGAGATTAGTTGAGTACTTTCTTTTTTTAGTGTTTGTTATTTAGGCATAAGTGTAAAAGTAATTGACATGTAAATATAGGTGTATTTGTTAGGTTAGTTAAGATTATAATATAAAAAATGGTTCTAAAGGCACAAGAACAGGTTGTAATAGCTCATGGGTAACATAATTTGTAATTTAAAGCAAGCTGCATGTAATTTCACAGATATATCATTGTGACACTGGGGAATGGTACAAAAAAGATTAAACAAAATAAACTTAAAAGTTTAAAAAGTGTACATTGTTACAAAGAAGAAAAATATGTGGCAAAATGCCAAATTTTTTACATTTTTAAATGGGTAAAATTTGATAGTGAGGTAAAAGTATGGTTTCCCCTTTAGGATCTTTTTAGCTTAATGCTTCTGATACGTTCATTATTTCCCTTTTTTTGAATTTAAAATATTATATTCTTTCCTTTTTGCTTTAATTAATATATTGTTTTATGACATTAAAATTTGTTTTCACTTTAGTTTCAATCCATTTCATAACTTTGCTAAATATGTTAAACTGTTGCCAGCTAACTTGATTATTAATCCTCCATTACTAACAAGTAATATTCATTTCCAATATTTTATTACATATACATACCAACTTCTCCAATTCCATGAACCAACTGTTGGTTCTTCCTTGTTGTTGAAGCTCTAGATGATATAGAAATGTTGTCCAGTTTGTGTCATGGTCTGAGAACCCTGAACCAAAAGCGAGGTCAAAAGTATAAAAATAGTTGTCATTCTCTTTGACATAGAGATTTACTTAAATTATTGACAAAACATGGTTATATTTTCTGGGGAAAGATAATTAGTAAAATAAGTTATGACTAAAACAGTTTCAGTCTAAATGATTTCAGTTATCAATCCTGAGAGTGAAACCTGTAAAACTAAGCACAGTTTAGCATAAACATCAACTGTTACAGTCTGCACATCCTCCCTTATTTTATATACACTAAAAAACTTGTTAAATACAGTACCCCATACTTCCTGGACAAATTTGCTGTTATCAGTAGATCCAATTCACTGATCACATCAAAGTAGTGATACACTACATTATTTTTTTTTTTCTTTGTTTGTTTTACATATCCAATCCATATCATGTATTCAACCTAGAATTTGAATTAGGATATAATCAAAGCCAAATCACAATGACCATAACTTACACATATAGACAATATAAGAATGAGATGATTTAAATTGCATGATTTACATGCCTGACTGTTGGAGTGAGATTGAGCACCATGATGAGAGCAAAAGAGCTGTCTGAGGCCTTGAGAAAGAAAATTGTAGCAGCTTATGAGTCTGGTAAGGGATTTAAAAAGATCCCAAAAGATTTCGAAATCAGCCATTCCACTGTCTGGAAAATAGTCAACAAGTGGAGGACTTTCAAAACAACTGCCAACATGCCCAGGTCTGGTCTTCTAAGCAAGTTCACCCCGTGAGCAGACCGCAAGATGCTATAGGAGGTCTCTATACACTTTAAAATGTCAGCACGGGATTTACAGCAGGTTCTGGCTACTGTTGATGTGAAAGTGCATGCCTCTACAATCAGAAAGAGACTGCACAAGTTTAACTTACATGGGAGGTGTGCAAGGAGGAAACCTTTGCTCTCTAAGAGAAACATCAAGGCCAGACGACAGATTACCTTCCAGTACCCGTGCCTTTGAAAATATCTAGATCAGCAAGACACAGTGAAGTGTATAAAATGAGCATGAGCTATTTTATTCTGTTGATTTTACTTCCCTGGCAGTTGTCTACCAGTTTACACATAGAAGATTTCAAACAATTCAACAGTGAAATTTGTCACTGGTAGGCTCACACTTGAGATTATATTATCAGTCATTTGCAAGGTAAAATACTTATATAACAACAAGATCATTAAACACTGTAAAGTCAAAACAACGAACATTTCAAAGAGAAATATCGTAAATATTCTTAACAGAAGCAGAACAATTTGCACAGCACAGCACTTAGGAAAGGAACAGAGTCCCAACACCACACCCCAGACCACTCTGTACCATCTCCCTTATTCACAATGTTAAAGCTGTGATTAGGGAAAAACAAAAACAATCACTGCGATAAAACCAGCATTATTAACAAAATAGTATACCCACCTGGCCTGGTGGGTTAAGGTGTTTGACTCGTAATCTGAGAGTCACGGATTCAAATCCCAGTTGCCCCAAATATGCTTGCCCTTTCAGCCATGGGGATGTTATAATGTAAAGTCAATCCCACTATTTGTTGGTAAAAGAGTAGCCCAAACATTGGCAGTGGGTGGTGATGACTAGCTGCCCTCCCTCTAAATTAGGGAAGCTCTCATGTAGCTTTGTGTGAAATTCAAAAACAAATAATATACTAGACTTATAAAGATTTACAATCCAAATATTAATACAACCACATTTTTGAACAACAACTGTTTATCAAAGTAAGAAACATAGCTAAACATACTGGAATAATTACAGGTCCTTTTGCCCCAACAAGAAAGTTTGTAAAGTTATGTGATCTCCACGATCAGCCTTCTCATCCTGTGTAATTAAGTTTAGCACTATCATAGATACAATGAAAATTACCATTCAAAAACTAAACTGTTAAGCATTTTATAGAAGGAATTTGATGTGCAACTGTTTCTCTTAACAGAGAAGTTTAGCCAATATATGAACCAAATGAAATAATCCAGATATGAATAATCATTCAACTTAAGTTAACCACTGATCTCACATAAGAGTAGTGCTTTCACTGATATTTACTTTGAGTATGTAGAGAATAATAATAATAAAAAAAAAGTCTGAGGACAACTGTCTCTTAATATACTGAAGTTAGTAATTCTTACATTCTTGGTCTGTAAAATAAATATGCATAGTCTCACAAGTAACAGTGATTATACCATCCAAAACAACTACCCTTCATGAAGATGATACTCTCTTACAATAATATTAAAGATACCTTCAAGATACAATGCATTCAAAGCTTATTATTATTACAAATCTTCTTGGATTAGAGAAATTTCACACTTTTTCTCTTTTTAATGGAGATTTTCTTAAAACCAGTTTCTATTTAATAAAAATGCATAAAAAATCTGTGTTTTGTAATATTAATCTAAATATTTTAGCATAAATCAGTTGAAAGATATAACAGATCTTTTTTGAATATATTTTTATTAAAGGGTAAAAATGACCATCAACACTAAACTAAAAAAAACAGTTCAATATACCAATAAAGAAATGTATAAAACTTGATTAAAAAGATGGCCCTCTTATGCAATGTAATTAAATTGAATTTGGGTGGTAGGCTAGAAAAGGATGTCACAATTTCTAGTATACAGGGTACAGCCCAAAATCTTGATTTATTAACATCAAAAATAAAATTCACTGCCAAAAGAACTTGTCTATTAATAGTAAGCAGCTATGAAGATAGAGTTTAGAAGGTTGGCTGAACTGTCCCTCTTCCATAAAGTAGTAGAATTATTCATATTAACTTAAACACCTTATAGTGACTAACAAGCTTAAACAAGCCTTATTTGACAATATCTGTCCACAGAATGCAAGATATCCATGGAGAAGACACCTTTATAAAACTAAGAAGGAGGAAATAAGATACGGAATTTACTCTCCATAAACCTGGATATTATAGCAGATTCAGCCACACTGGTGAGCAATTCAGATGTCACAAGAGGTTTAAATTTCTATACTAAATTTTAAAAAATGGTGTACTGGAAAGCTTGATTTATGTACACACCCACGAAATATCTTCCTTACAAAAAAGTTTTGCAATTATCTGTATCTAACTTAGGTAATTATTATACATTACATATTTACTAAACAAATAATAAAAAGGATATATATAGAACATGGTAAGACAAAATACCCATTACTACCACAGTCAAATCCTATAATATTAAGAATATTGTCTTAAAGGTCTCTAAAAAACACTAATAAAACACAAAACCTGAAAGTGAGCTTTCGTCTTTTCCTCTTGCTAAGTCCCTGAATGTCCTTCACAAAGTGTTTCATTCAATCTATAACAGAAATTGTATCGAACTACAAATGTACTGGTAATGAATTATTAATAATAGATACTGTAAACCTTTAATTTTTTTATTTTTGTTAGTTATATATACCACTATTTTATATCTCTATTACACTGCAATCTCCCACAAACTCAACTATAAAGACACTTAAAATACCTGATTAAATAGTTTCATAAACAATGAAAAACTGTCAGTTTATATACAGAAAGAAAATACTTTAAAAATATTATTTAAAAATACAAGAAATGACAGTATATGTTTCACCTAATTAAAAAAATTAAATCTAAGATTGTTAACATGAAACATTTAAAAGTAAATAAATAATTTGTGTGCTTTAATGAACACAACAATATCAGCATCTTAGATAGAACACTGAGAGAACTCGTATCCCTATTCAACACAAATTTAAATTTCAGATTTGGAAAGTTGGAGAATCGGAAAATAATAATTAGAATATAACATAAGGAACAGAAATAAGCATTTTACATCCATAATAAAACAACAGAAGAAAAACAATTAAGTGCCTCTCTTAACAAATATCAATTTTAAAATAAAACTATGCACATACTATTTCCATGTACCTTAAGAGTTCTCTGGACGTAATACTTTTGTTATTATGTTTGTTATATTATTAACATTGAAAAAACAGGTTATTAAATAATTTATTTCAATCCTTTTAACCTCTTCTCAACATAATAAATGCTCTCTAGTACTATTATGTGACTAAATATAAGTTAGGTATTTTTAACTTAAAATACCAGCTTATTTATTTAAAAGTAAATTAAAGATTTATATCTTCAAAAAAGTCATTAAGTTATACCTATTACTAAAGTTATATTTGACACTGTGACCTGGTCCTGTATTCAACCTAGGACGAAGAGTTCCAAGAGTTCAAACGTTCCAGGCATAAACTTCATGATGGTGGCTTCTAAGTAGCTTTGTTGTTCTGGAGCATCGTGTTCTACAGAGTGAAGTTAAAATTAATAATAACTATAAACAGATAATGTATAAAATTACTTACAAAAGCAGTAATCCATCAGTAATGCACGAATTGAAATTGTACAATACTTTTGTAAGAGTGATCACAGAACTTCACATGTGGATGGTGTAGGTGATAAAAGGTCTATATACCATCTTCTCCTAATAAGAAACCTCCTTGTTTCCATATGTCTTCACTAGCTTCCCGGAACCAGCAACTGGTTACACATACGAGATTCATGCAAGTCTTGAAGAAGAAGAGTCTGTGATAATACAAAAAATATTAATGATCTGGAAAAAAAAAATGTAGGAGTGAAAATTCACATAATTGTAATATCTAATATAAGACTTTGTTCTCTGCAAGCTCAGTTATACCCATTTAATAATGATATGCCAACCCAAAATGCATTATTCCACTTCAAAGACACATACTATTCAGAATGATATAGAAATAACATCTACAGAGGAAATGTATTTCAACTTCAAATAATAATATATAAAAAGTATACTGTATATGCAATAAATCAAGCTGTGAATTGCTAAAATAGCTCTGAAGTGATCAAACTGAGTAAACAGTGAAAATTACAAACGACTTGGTGTTAAAATATTCATACTGCCAAGAAGTAAATGACACTTGTTGCAAACTGTCACAAGTTAGAGAAACTATACTTGTCAACTTTTATTAGTTTACATACATACGTACTAGTGTATTACGAGTTAGTGTATTATTTACTTAAATTTTAAAATATTCCTAACGAATTACATTTTTAACAAAAATAATAGTAAAATAGTTAAACATATATAAAAGTCAGTGACAAACATAAGCCCATTTGGTTATGTTTGTTAATTAATTAATGTTTATACATTAATAAATTATACACTCAAATATTAATCAAAAAAGTCCTGTTTGATCATAAACCCTGTTTACCAACAAATAAATTCCATGTTTAAAATACCAAACATAAGCTTCTCTGCATTAATTATCAACATCTGGATATACCAACAGTTCAAGTGGAACATCTCACTGGCTGCAAGACAAAATTCACTTGTCATTTTATTGAACATATCACTTTATATGTATGAGTAACATAATACTTAAAATAATATGAAATGTCATCAACTATTTACCTGATTTACAACTTTGCATATATCTTTAATGATCTGTACAGCTTGTGAAAAAATCTCCTTACACTGATGAAGCTCATCATCTTCTTGTTCTCTGTGACTGAATTAAAACATGTTTTAAACTACTCTTCAAATATACTGCTATTATAAAGTCTTAAAAAGCTAAAAAAAAATACCTGCACAGATATATGGACTTTATTTGTGATCTCCAACAGAGCAAAAAAATCACATAAAAATACCAACAAGAAAATCTAAATCAGAGCTTGTTTGATAACAAACATTAAAAAGAAAAGTCCACTTTCTGAAAAAATGTAGTTTAGGACTTTCTCTTTTCATTATTTTTTTGCTATCTTAAAACTTGTACACGTCCAACATTTTATACTAACCGTATATGACAGTATATATAAACATAATCCTGCAGAACTTTCAGAAAAAACCAAAATAAGAGGACATCTGGTGTCAAGAACATTCAACCAATACGTCACATCACTACTGTACCCTAAGGAAATATCCCTTTGCAAATATCGTTAGCAAGAAGTGTATATTGAGTGATTTAGAAGCTGATAATGTTGAAGCAATACAATAAGTAACCAATCTATTAACAAAACACAACATGTACTCACATTCCAATAATGTTTATATGGTAAAAATAACCTAAACATGACTGGCAATAGGAAAAATTAATTATAATACTCTGTCCTTATACTAATTTAATATTGATGAAATACTTCTAAATGTCAAAAGTTATTAATACTTCTAGTTTTAATTTTCCTATAACTGATTTGCAATCGCAATGAATATTAAAATTGTCAAATATAAGAATATGACTTTTAAAAATATAATTCAAATACTTTTTCACACGAGTGAATAACAAGGATCCATTTTATAAAAGAATCAAGTAAGCAGTCTATGAATGCAGATGAATGTTTACAATAACCCAAAATTACATATTTTATAAAATACTTTTTCTGAAGTTTTAATATATTACTTGTTTTCAATAATGTAATAATACTTCCATAATGTAACACTTAGATTCATTTCCAGAAAAACTCTAACCTACCATCTTCAGTATTGCTAACATCTTCACTTCTAATAAACCTCCAGACTTCAGTATCATGGAATAAAACAGGAGTGGAACGTAAGGAATCCTGTGTTCCCTGTAGCTGTTGTACAGCTGAATGAACAAGAGCTCCAGGAAACTCAACAGGATTGGATTCACCAGAGAAGGGGCTGATACTGTCAGACCTATCACAAACAGCACTGCCACAGGTGACATTATCAACTGCACTAGTACTTAGTAAAATTGTAAGCTGCTCTCCAGATTTTACTGCATTTTTTGTTCTGCAGAAAAATGTAGAAAATTAATAAAGATTTCATATGAGTTTACAGTTAATGTATGTAAAAAAAAACATAACTATTAATAACACAAAAGTTATTATCAGAATGTGATAACAAAAGCCCAAAAGCTACTTAAACAGCAACAGTCTAAGATAATGCTTTATCTCAGACTCAAATGTATTAAAAAACATATTAACCTTATTGTGAAAACATAAAAAAACAAAGGTACTGTACATATACTGTACCTCATTAACCTACCATCTTTAAACTACTAAAAAAGTTTTCCTCATAAGTGCCAAATATTTAAGAAAGAAGTCTTTCTTATTATATAAAATAAAACAGATTTTTAAATACCTTTGTAAATGCTATTTCTGAGCAGAAAGTAACAGGAGTTTCTTGCAATATGTTATTTGAAAATAAAAACATTACTTCAGGTAATATTTTATGTGTTATAAACTTGTAACTCCTGTTATTGACACAGATTCAGAAACCATGGTTGAAGACTCTCCAGGTACCATTGAAGCACAATGTGACTTATCCTTCAGGTTTTTGGATGATACTTTTCTCACTGGACGTGACCGGTTTAATTCAGTGGTCTCATTTTCTTCAGTTTCTATACCCTTGTCTTCATCTCTGACTGCCTGACTGACAGAATTAACATACTTATCATCAATATTCCTTTCCATTATCAGTGGCATTCCCATAATCTGATTATCATCCTCCATTTCACCAGATTTATTTTGTCTTCTCAATAGCCCTCTGTTGGAATTCTGATCCAAAAGAGGAAAATTTTGTATTTCCCAACTAGCCTTCGTTAGCACTGGAAAATGTGGAATCTCTACTAAACCCAGTGGAGGCACAAGAGATCCAAATGAACGATCTGCATGTTCTTCAGACTCAGGGTCTACCACAGGATACTAGTATTCACCTAGCTTACTCAAATGATAGCATGGAAGGGTCATCTGTTTTAGCACCTACAGATAAAAATATGTAAAGTATGCAATACTGAAATAATTTACATATTATTTCTCTTAAAGATAGAAGATGAACAAAAATTCTCCCTATAATGTTTTAAAACTGTAATTCCCTATTACATATACATTGATAAGAATAATTACAAGTTTATAATACATAAAATATTACCTGAAGTAATGTTTTTATTTTCAAATAACATATTGCAAAAAACAATAGCATTAAGAATTGCAGGATCTTGTATATTATACCAGCTATTTTTATTTTATTTTTTACATAAATAATTTATATATTTCATCAGCATGGAAAGGCTGGTTTTCTACTTACATTACATTATATCAACATTTTCCTATGATGAAAATGTATTTTTAACAGATTATTACATTTTTCACAATATCAGCTTTCCTTAACTTGTACTGCCCTCTATATGCACAATTTTTCACCCACTGCAAAACTATTCTCCCAATAACTCAGTTTTTTCATGTCAGGCAAAAGAGCATGTAACAACTTTCCATTAATAGGATTGTGACAAATCCTAGTACAGCTGACTCCTATGCAGCTTGGCTCAACTTCACTAAGACTGAGTAACATTGTTGAATGTACATGACTGTTTAGCAAGAGTGCTGTTGATTGGTTCAGTATTTTTTAAATCAGGTAGATTGTCAGTTTATTTATCCCCAACAAGTCACAGACAAATACTGTAGAAAAATACCAACAAGGAGCTAAGGTTAGAAAGACAAAATTTCTCCTATATTAAACACTAACTACTGAAGATCAATCCATTACAACAAGCAAAAAAGTGTTAAATATTTTCATTTCTTCAAATACATTTTCTTCTACAAGAATTTTTTTTTTTTAAATTAGTGATGCAGTAAATATTGTAATCAATGTCAATACCATGTCTATTGGTATGGTATGTTCATGCTATTTCACTGTTAAGAATTACAAATTCCAATTTTCATTTTGATATCAAAAAATACAAGTATAAACATGTAATTTTGTTCTATTATGGCACACATTTCCATATTCTTTATAGTGGTTTAACCTAGTTTTCAAGTACTTCAAATAATTTTTTTATCTCTAAGATTCCTGTAACCAATACAGCAAGATTAGATACGGTGTGAAAAAAATATATTACATATTTTTGTTTTTGTGACATTAAAGTTGTTAATACTATAATAAAATTGTTTATACATTTGAAGTAAAGATTCCTACCCTTTGAATACACATTTTCATGGTCTCTTGTTCAAAACTTGGCAGATGACTAAGCTGATGGCATGCAATCTCCGTCTGTATGCTGAAAATTAAATATTTAAATACAGATATTACAAGCTCCTAAAAATATTTAACCTCCAACTCAATTCTACTACTACTATATATATATATATATAAAAGGGATTATATACAGGAAAACATCAGTAATGCTAACACACACAATATTATATATATATATTTTAGTGAAATTAAATAATTACATCTAAGTAAATCAAATGAGTAAACAAAATCATGAGGAACAACTGCATTAAACAGCCTCTGAGTAATTATATTATAACCATAAGTTTTAAACCATAAACAATACACATTAAAATTAAACAAAATATATGCTGCATATTTTTAAAAGGATCCTACAGTACAAGCTTAAACACAGGGTTATAAATTGTATCCTACGGTTTGGAAGTGGCTGAAAAAGTAGGACCCACATCTATCAGTCTTAACCTCCATTTCGCTACTCTCACATAAAAAAGATTAGAAATTTAGAAATTGGAGAGAGAGATGTGGGTGCTCAAGCCCACAATGTCCCACATCTATATCACCTATCACTGCTTGCAGACAGTTGTGACAAGGTGACTGCTCTCCCAAGTTAAAATGAGAAAAAAACAAAACATAAACATAAAAACATGAAAAATAAATAAAATTAAAAAATGAAAATAAGGTACAACAATTTGAAATAAGTAAGATAAAACTTCTCTTGAAGTTAGCATTCCTGCCCCCAGTATGGTAGAGGCACTAATTAACATGACATCAGTGAAGTAATAGTTTACTATGATTGTCATGTTTTTATATGCAGCTTAAGTTTTAGATGACCTTATTTTTTTAACAAAAAATGATTTTTAGTAGAATTTCTCAATCAGGTTAAAAGCTAAAGTACTCATCAGTTTTTTATAAAAATACTGTAAACAAGGTTGTTTACTCTGAACGAGATGCTGACAAATCCAATGCCAACACATCAATATTGGAGCCAGGCTCCTCTAATAAAGAAATTTCTTCCCCTAAAGAATAAACACATTGTCTCTAAGTTTTATCCATGTATTCCTGTCAAATCTTTCACACTAAAAACAAAATACAATTCTATTATGCCCTGCTTCTCTTTAATCATGACTACTAATAACATCAGTTATGAAGCTACTGTATTAAAACACCACATACTCAATGCACAAAAACTATAAAAATTACACAAATGAACTAATAAAATTTGAGAAACATGAATGGGTAATAAAAAAAACTTTAAAGTTTGTTGTGGTTTGGATTCATTAGTAAAAACTATGTATTACTTTACAATATTGATGCATTTAAATGATACAGGTCACAGTTAGGTTCAAACTATGGCTTATGCATTAATATTCTACACTATCATTTTCAAATATACTTATATTAGTTGATATCAAGAGGATTTGAAGTTCCTCATTTAAACATAGTGAATAAAGTTATGGAAATAAATATAACAACATTGGGAAACAATGTTTTACCTGAAAAATTTGATTCAAGTAAACTTAGGAGCTTATTTAGGTCTACGAACTTACAACAGGCTGAACTATAATGGCAGTATACGATGATATAAATGCACATATTAGTATTTGCAAAACACCTGGATAACATAATGCACATAAACTATTAATGAACGTTAATGAAATCTTTATCCAAATGCTCTGTAGCATGTCACACAATGCTAAGAATTGTATTATTGTATTGAAGTTATGTTATTGAAAAGACCTCTACTACAACATCTCCTATCCTCCAAAGAAAATATCATTTGAGATCAATGGTGGAAAGCATGAACGTTTTTTCTCGACTGAGGTTGTTATAATAGTAGTTACTTCCAAAAGCTGCAAAATTTCTTGCATACAGCACTGACTGAATACACAGTTTGGCTTCTGTCTGTCACACACAACGACCTCATCATCATATCTAATAGAAATAACATGCCTGACATAAGGTATTACCTTCCCAGAAACTTAGCCTTTTTCAACACACATATTGGAAAAATGATATTGATAGCTTTTTCATATACTCAAAGTATGGTGTAGCACTCACCAATTGGACTGATGGCAACAGGTCACATCAACATAGACATTTTACTTTATTATCAGTATCTGAATTGTCTTTGGAACAGCTAGGATGTGTTGTACAAAATCTTTTGCCGACTTTTTGTATGTAATTTTCTTATTCCATTTTATACAGATACTGTTTTTAAATAAAAGAAAATTAGAGGAGTGATGCATACAAGATCAGCAGGCTAAAAACATATAAAACACGAAAATGAGATTTCCTTAGCAAGACTTTACTCTAAGTATCAGTAATGAACCAGTGTCAAAACTCCAACATTTCGCATTTTCTTTCTGTATACAAACTATCAGAAAACTGGATGAAAATCAATAACCAAAAATAGCTGCACTATGTGAAAGTAGCAGAACAGTTCTATGCACAGACTGCCTCAGGAGGTATATACTGCTAAAGATGATGTCATAGCATACGGTACAATGATAGGGGCAAAGTGCTGAGCCACTATGACACTTTACAGGTGAAATTTCTTATGCCAATATAACATTTAACAATGGAAGTTGTCTGCTGCCACAGAACGTGTTGTTAAGAGATGTTATACAACATCATAGTTTGAGTGTTGCTCAATGTTGTTAGGAGACACTGTTCCGCAAAATAAAAAATGATGGTGCAACTGTCTTAGGGGATAGAGTGATTTCATAGTTTGATACCACTATAAGTTACTACAGGGAGACTCTGTTGCTAAGCAGATGGTTTTACTACAGGCAGGCAGTGTTAACTAAGGTTAATGATGCAAAGGCAGATGGTATTTCTATAAATGCATAGTTCAACAGGGTGAGGATCTCAACGTGAAATTAGACCAACAACAATAAGGTCTAGATTTAATTATATGTCCTAAAAAGTTACAAATAAACCCATTATGTTTACAAGATAGCTATTATATAAGGCACTATTAGATATTTGTTTTTATTAAACATACTATCTTAATTTAACCATTATATATTGCTCATCTTAATTAAGGTATGCACATCTGACCAAAATGTTTATGGTTTAAAATATTTTATATATGTACAAAACACTCTGGATTCTTACAATACATTTAAATTCCTGATTTTAGGCTATTACTTACAAAAACACAAAATTGTAGAACACAGTATCTTACCAAGACAGGTGGGCAGAGATTTTAAGTGGTGGAATAGAAACTCCTACATTCTGCCGAATATTCTTCTCATCTTCATCTTCAAGATACTTGTGTCCTCTGACAAACTGCTAGCTTCTTCACAAGAGGGTGGTGCTTCACTCTCTTTAGGTGGAAAATCTAAAGTTATGAAAATTATTCTAAGATCACAAAGAAACAGGATAACTTCCATAAATATTTATATTTCACAATAACAACTCGCATTGAAATTATTCATACACGTACCTATTTTCCTTTTAAATATAATAAAAACATCAAATATAAATCACATTATATATTCATTGTTATTGATAAATAATGTACAGTATCTCTTTAGGTGAATAAAAAAATTAAAGTAAAAATACTGTAAATTGCAATTCTTTTTATTACTTAAAGAACACTTTCATCCACCTGCCAAAAACAAAACTTTAAAGGGTAAAAATGTGGTACCTAATACTCCACTTGCTCGAAAGAACTTCCCACAATTCTTACTAACAACAAATATACAAGGGGAGAGGAGGGATATGAATGATATGGTAGTCTTGTGGTTTATTTTAATATTAACATTGCATTTAAATTGAACACATCAAAAGTATTACTATGCAGTTTTTCACAGTTGGTTCTGTTGCAGTTTCATGTTTGTTTTCTTTAATTTTACACAAAACTTTCAGCATCAGCAGTCTCTAATTTTGAAGACATTGGCTACAAAGTACGCAAATAATCAACTTTGCGAAATATGTTAAACTGTTGCCAGCTAACTTGATAATGTATTAATCCTCCATTACTAACAAGTAATATTCATTTCCAATATTTTATTACATATACATACCAACTTCTCCAATTCCATGAACTGGTAATGTTATACACTGTTGGTTCTTCCTTGTTGTTGAAGTTCTAGATGATATAGAAATGTTGTCCAGGTTTGTGTCATGGTCTGAAAACCCTGAACCAAAGCGAGGTCAAAAGTATAAAAATAGTTGTTATTCTCTTTGGCATATAGAGATTTACTTAAATTATTGACAAAACATGGTTATATTTTCTGGGGAAAGATAATTAGTAAAATAAGTTTTGACTAAAACAGTTTCAGTCTATATGATTTCAGTTATCAATCCTGAGAGTGAAACCTGTAAAACTAAGCACAGTTTAGCATAAACATCAACTGTTACAGTCTGCACATCATCCCTTATTTCTGTTTTATTTTAATAAAGATTTTGTTAATTGTACACACTTGCCCCTTATTTTATATACACTAAAAAACTTGTTAAATACAGTACCCCACACTTCCTGGACAAATTTGCTGTTATCAGTGGATCCAATTCATTGATCACATCAAAGTATCACACACGTACACTAAATTATTTTTTTCTTTGTTTGTTTTACATACAGTCCATACCATGTTCAACCTAGAATTTGAATTAGGATATAATCAAAGCCAAATCACAATGACCATAACTTAGACATATAGACAATATATGAATGAAATGATTTAAATTGTTACCAGTCTTATATCAAGAGAATATTGTACACACACCAGTTTAGAATTAAACAAGTAATACTGTCATCAGTAGCATACATATAACAAGATATAGTTGAATTATTATTATACTAGCATATACCTAGGATAAAGACACCAACCAAATGAATTGTAATAAAAATAATTATAAGTAAACAGCAAAGCAGATCAGAGTAACAATAATATACCTGTTAAAAAATAAATATGGACCTCATACTACAACAAAAAATTGTGAAAATTATCCATTGTTTGAAATAACTTCTCTCACATTCTTTTACACTGGGCATAAATGTTCAGTAACATGTATGTATTTTAAATATACTCTTTACCAGTCAAGAACATGTATATAAATTTCAACCTTAAATATATACAACACAGTAGAACTGCTCATAATAAACCAAATACATTTTTTATGCATTTTTCATTCAACTAAAACAAGAGACTATCTACTATTTCATTAATTAGCTCATTTTTTTTAATGAAAACAAAGTTAAAAAACAACGAAGTGTAGTTCTTACATTAAACTCTTCTTCGTCACCTGCAAGTTTTTTCTGTGGATTACTTGAAACTAAAGAACTGGGAGAATCTAAAGTATTTATTGTACAAGAAATATTATTCATACAATGATTAGAATTTTGCTCAATAAAAGTTATCACAAACTTCTAAATTTTTTCTTCAATGAAAAATGTAAATTCATATTTAATAAATGATTATTCATTTCTTGCATACATCCATAGAAATTCTTAATAAATTTTGAAATTAGTACTCAACTTCTTAAAACATTGCTATTACATCATTTAAATAATTATCTTGTAAAATATCTATCCAATGTATATCCAATTCTAACTAAATCACACAACTACAAAGGTACTTCTTGAGAAAAAAAACTAAAAATAAATACTTTTCTTGAAACTTATGGTTATAGTCAAAACAACTTTTTTCCCTTAAAATTAACAGTAGGGTCCAGAAACCCATTAGCTTTTTCAAGTGATTTTTTTCTCAACTAGTTATGCATCTAATTCTTGTGGAATCACAACAATGTTCCTAATACAAGATACAAGCAACAAAAAATATATGCAATTAAAAACACCATTATCATTAATCCCACTGTTTAATATTAGGATCTGCAAATCCTATGGCGCAATGTGATCACAATAATGAACAATTTGTAAACAGGTTGGTTATTTGGGAATACATTAATTGCTACCCTATAAGTATCGTTTGAACTAAGGATTGCTTGGATTATATGAAATAATGTATTTAAATGTTTTGAAATTTAAGTTACTATGTTGAAGTCTTTTCAAATTATAAATACTCAGATATAATCTCAAGATCACTAAGTATGGAATACTTTAAAAGTAAACTTGGTCAGTAAACTATATTCAAAACATCTATAAACAAGTTACTGAAACAACTAATCAAGAACATATTCCCAGGTTTACATAGTGTCTGATACAGTTCAAGTTTCATGGTAGAAATAACAACGTTTGCTAGCTTTTTTCATCTTGTACTGAGGAATGAGTGAAGAAAGAGACAGAGTTACCAATCCAATATTAATTTACTGCAAAAGAGAAGTGTCTAAATAATGGTACTATATTGCATTTCACCAAAATAAAATTCACCAGTTACTAAAAAATGTAAACCTAAAAAAAAACCTTCTTTCAAATTTTTAAAAAAATCTCAGAGCAAAAACAAGGATATATAAGTGACAAAGTTCAAAGGATGTTATTCTGCTCTCTCACTCCATAGTGAATCAAAGTGTCAATTTTTTCCAGTACATTTGGAATCTAACTAAATCACTTTATTACCACTGTATGTCCAAGAACCTAACATAAAAATCTATTTATAATTTAATTTTATATTATTGGAGTTCCCACTTTTTAATTTCAAAAATATCTAAAAACTTATCAATAGTTTTTCCATGTCACATTTTCAACATGAAAATTTTCTAACTTCAATAATGGGTTTCTACACTTTGCAACCACATAAAACCAAAAACATGCATTATCAAAAGTAATTATTTAAATTCTATGCTGAACCCACACACCCTCTCTCCAATTTTTGAGTTAGTTTGCTAAGTTTACATGATTATAAACATATACAGTAGGAGGAGCAAATTATCCTGTACATACAGTCATGTGAGAAAGTTAGAACACCCTATGAAAGCCTGTGTGTTTTTGTATATTTAGATATTTAATCACAAATTTAACAATACTGAGAGATTATAGGAATATAACTAAACAATTAAAACTGAAGAAAACACTATTCAAGATCTTCTGTAAATGTACTTCTACAAAAATGCATATTCTAACTCAGGAAAAAGCACACCTCCACATTTATTCCAACTTAAAATGACTCAACTCACCTGTGTAGGTGCACATGATTCAGCATTTTGTATGAGACTTACCCTATTTAAACCTCAGACATTTTAGTTTGGTGGAGGACTTTCAAAACAACTGCCAACATGCCTAGGTCTGGTCGTCTACGCAAGTTCACCCCGAGAGCTGACCGCAAGATGCTAAAAAAGGTCTCCATACACCCTAAAATGTCACCACGGGATTTACAGCAGGCTCTGGCTACTGTTGATGTGAAAGTGCATGCCTCTACAATCAGAAAGAGACTGCACAAGTTTAACTTACATGGGAGGTGTGCAAGGAGGAAACCTTTGCTCTCTAAGAGAAACATCAAGGCCAGACGACAGATTACCTTCCAGTACCCGTGCCTTTGAAAATATCTAGATCAGCAAGACACAGTGAAGTGTATAAAATGAGCACGAGCTATTTTATTCTGTTGATTTTACTTCCCTGGAGGTTGTCTACCAGTTTACACATAGAAGATTTCAAACAATTCAACAGTGAAATTTGTCACTGGTAGGCTCACACTTGAGATTATATTATCAGTCATTTGCAAGGTAAAATACTTATATAACAACAAGATCATTAAACACTGTAAAGTCAAAACAACAAACTTTAACAGAAGCAGAACAATTTGCACAGCACAGCACTTAGGAAGGGAACAGAGTCCCAACACCAAACCTCAGACCACTCTGTACCAGACCATCTCCCTTATTCACAATGTTAAAGCTGTGGTTAGGGAAAAACAAAAACAAACACTGCAATAAAACCAGCATTATTAACAAAATATTATACTACACGGGGCCCGACGTGGCCTGGTGGGTTAAGGTGTTTGACTCGTAATCTGAGAGTCACGGATTCAAATCCCCCGTTGCCCCAAATATGCTTGCCCTTTCAGCCATGGGGATGTTATTATGTAACAGTCAATCCCACTATTTGTTGGTAAAAGAGTAGCCCAAACATTGGCAGTGGGTGGTGATGACTAGCTGCCCTCCCTCTAAATTAGGGAAGCTCTCATGTAACTTTGTGCGAAATTCAAAAACAAATAATATACTAGACTTATAAAGATTTACAATCCAAATATTAATACAACCACATTTTTGAACAACAACTGTTTATCAAAGTAAGAAACATAGCTAAACATACTGGAATAATTACAGGTCCTTTTGCCCCAACAAGAAAATTTGTAAAGTCATGTGATCTCCACGACCACCCTCCTCATCCTGTGTAATTAAGTTTAGTACTATCATAGATACAATGACAATTACCATTCAAAAACTTAACTGTTAAGCATTTTATAGAAGGAATTTGATGTGCAACTGTTTCTCTTAACAGAGAAGTTTAGCCGATATATGAACCAAATGAAATAATCCAGATATGAATAATCATTCAAATTAAGTTAACCACTGATCTCACATAAGAGTAGTGTTTTCACTAAGATTTACTTTGAGTATGTAAAGAATAATAATAATAATAAAAAAGTCTGAGGACAACTCTCTCTTAATATACTGAAGTTAGCAATTCTTACATTCTTGGTCTGTAAAATAAATATGCATAGTCTCACAAGTAACAGTGATTATACCGTCCAAAACAACTACCCTTCATGAAGATGTAATTCTCTTACAATGATATTAAAGATACCTTCAAGATACAATGCATTCAAAGCTTATTATTATTACAAACCTTCTTGGATTAGAGAAATTTCACACTTTTTGTCTTTTTAATGGAGATTTTCTTAAAACCAGTTTCTATTTAATAAAAATGCATAAAAAATCTGTGTTTTGTAATATTAATCTAAATAGTTTAGCATAAATCAATTGAAAGGTATAACAGATCTCTTTTGAATATATTTTTATTAAAGGGTAAAAATGACCATCAACACTAAAACTAAAAAAAACAGTTCAATATACCAATAAAGAAATGTATAAAACTTGATTAAAAAGATGGCCCTCTTCTGCAATGTAATTAAATTGAATTTGGGTGTTAATTAGGTAGGCTAGAAAATGATGTCACAATTTCCAGTATAAAAATAAAATTCATGGCCAAAAGAACTTGTCTATTAATAGTAAGCAGCTATGAGTTTAGAAGGTTGGCTGAACTGTCCCTCTTCCATAAAATAGTAGAATAATTCATATTAACCTAAACACCTTATAGTGACTTACAAGCTTAAACAAGCCTTATTTGACAATATCAGTAAACAGAATGCAGGATATCCATGGAGAAGACACCTTTATTCGACACTGAAGTTGAAACAACAAAAGCTAGCTTTAATAAATTTAAATTAACTGTCAAATCAAGAAAAATTCCCTAATTTATGAAATGCCTCTGCTTATTTTGGAGCAAAGCTATACTGAATATTCACAACCTTAGATTCATGACTACCAAAAAATAGCTTGTCATTGTCACACAAACTTTTTACTCATACTTCTAAACTTTTGTTTTATGGAACAATTTGTAAAAAGAAAATGATAATTATAATTACAGGCAATGAAACTCACACTTTCTAGCAAAAAAAAATATTTTTCAAACAAAGAGTAATAAATACCTTGAATCTACAAATTACAGAAATGTAGCCTCATGAGGTTAACCTAATCTCACTCAAATTATATATTTTCTTATTATCTCAGCTCAATAAAACTGTAATGTCACCTGGTGCACCTGCTGTTCTGAAAAGAAAAAAAAAAAGTCTGGAAGTGAGGGAATGGGATGGAAGAAAGTCTGATAAACTTTTGTGAATTTCTGTTTAATGCTTGAATGAAGTTGTTGGAGAGGTTCACAAGGATGATGGCATTGTAAAAGGTCCAAAGGAAAATTTTTCCTCCCACTAGGAAACAACAGGATAGAAAAATAAAAATATGAGATCAATATGCTCCAATGATAAATATCATTAAAAACGAGCACAATTTTTTCTTTGCTTCTCAAATAATGCAAATTAACCTTCAACATGTTATTTTTTAATAAACAATTATTTTTAGTACACATGTATCTACAATATTCTAGTACCACACAAGGAATTTAAGGATATGTAACAGGAATTAATTTATTTTCACAGGTAAACAAAACTGCATAATACAGAGTAGTCACTCAACTTTTCCCTACTTTTCTACATATTAATTTATTGCACCTTACAAATACTAACAAAGCGAAAACTGATTCACATATACAGCAATTTAATTTCACAAAATAACAAAAATAAAAGACCGACCATGGGGATTTAAATTATTAATTTACAAGAATAAGACAACTAAATATAATTTCTTTGGTCATATTATACATTTAATTCATGTCTCCTGAATAATGAATAATACTTTAGATTTTCTGGGGCAAATTATTTCACACACTAGCAAGTTTGATATTTTCTTTTGGCTTCCTTATTCATCAGTTTAATTTTGGTTGAGAGTTGTTTCTATTTCAACTTTCTTCAACCAGGAGCTATTATACCATGCAATTTTATGTAGTTCTAAAGTTCACATTACAATTAAGAAATTGGATGTTGTGCAATTGCACTTTTACATGCAAATCCCAGATACCTGCTAAAGCACTAAATTTTAATAACAATTGTACATCACATTTTATGTATAATAATGGATGTTACAATAAAATGTAGACTTCAGCATCTTCAGATAAAATTTTAAGAAATTTTTTTTTCACATCTAATACAAAAGTGTACAAATTTACTAAAATTTTCATTAAATCCAAAAATGAACTTTTGTATCCCAAAGTTCACATAACAAAACTCTGATCAAACAATCAGGCAAAGAACTGGTAAATAAGACATACAAAAGGACAGAAAGGATGAAAGCCACAGCAAATGGACCAAGATATGAAGAAAACCACTGCCTCTGGTATAAAGACAAGGAGAAAGGAAGAAAGGAATGGAAAACGAAAGATGATGAGCAAGACCATGCTGATGCAAGGAACTCGTCAAAAGCCACATGAGCAAGTGGAATTCAGTGACAATGGTATGAACTATATCTGATTGCAATTGTCAGAGGAGAAACTGAGACAAAGGAAAGGACAGGGGATGTTTGCTCCAGTAAAGAACAAAGTAGAGGAGTTTATATGCAAAAGCGGCTCATTTGGGTTGAGAGCTCTTCTATGTAAAATATTTTCTCAACCCAAACGAGCCGTTTTGAATATAAATTTCTCAACAAGTGGGTTTCTCGACATCACTGAAAGTAGAGGAAAACATGTCTGAGCAGGCCAATACAGAGTAGTGAGAAAGAAAAAAGTTGTCGTCTGGATAAGGGGAGAAAGACTCTGAAGAAGAGTCTGATCTGAGTGCAGATACATAAATGAAGACTACTAGGTAGTGCTAGTAGGCCCAGTGAAGAAGATTCATTGTCTGAAAATAAATATCTAAATTTAGTTACCCCTTGCTTAGTGATATAGCTGATAACAGTGGAATAATCAGTTTGAACCACAACCACCTGGCAAACCACCTTGCAGAGGAAATAATACAGAGTCCAATAAACTGCAAAACGTTCCAGGATATATCAAATGGAAAGAAGTCTCCTCAATAAACAACCAACCAGAAATCTCTTGGGAATTGAGGAAAGCTCCCCTCACCCAATCCACCAAAGAAACATTATTCCACTTCATAAAACAAAGAAACAAACAGTAGCACCTGGAAATGGAAGAAACAAGCCTACTGGATGAACCATACAAAACAGCATGACACAAGAACAGTTCGAATCTGAAGATAAGCAACCATCATGATTTGATCATTCAGAGTATCAGGGGAAAAAAAAAAAACCTGAAGTGAGAGATAATACTCCATGATAAAGCACAGTGACTTCAGTTAAAAAGTTCAACTGGGACAATTCTATAACAGGTCTCCAAACATCTATCTTTTGAGGGACAACAATTAGATGAGAGTTACACTCAAAGAGAATGAGTAACACCCATTTGGCAGCCCCTTTGTGTAGTAAATCTTGAACAGACCAATCTTTGAAGAAAAATAATCCCAAAGAGGAGGAAGGAAGGAAATTTACCAGGGGAAAAGGCAGAACTATAGGTAGAAACCTTCAGACAGAACTTAGAGCCCACTAGAATTGTCATGAAGTAGAGCAATATAAATTAATAAGAAACATTTGACATACAAAACCATTAAGGAACATATTAAAAAACAATTATCAAACTTACAAGTCCACTAAAGAAAAGGATAAAGGACACAACAGAAAAACCTATATTGGAGGAAAAGACAAGTTAACAATTAGAAAATTTGACTCAAGCCTAATCCCCAACTGGATGCAACTAATAGTAATGAAAAGGAAATTACAACTTAACCCTTTTCCTACAAGCTAAGTATAATATACACAAGTTCTACACATTTGCACATGTCAAGTATTTATGCTAACTTTTGACACAACGTTCACATCTTCACAAAATAGGTAGGTATTTAGTAAAGATTACAGGTATTTTGTATACAAAGAATCAGATTTTTTTATGAACTATTTATGCTAAAGATTTGTTTGTGGAAATAGAATCTGTTTTGTTACTAGTCTGACTACAATGTGCTAAGATCTGGAAATTTTGTATATCTCAGTGGTTGGTTGGCTGATTTAGTATTTTATGGCACAAAGGAGCTAGGCTATCTGCGCCCAACTCTGGGAAAACAAGTAAAATTCATAAAAACAAATGAAAGTAAAACAAAACAGCAAGTAAAACCATAAATAGCATAAAACCAATGTTTACATCTAGTCTACAACGTTTAGAGAAAAACTACAGTAAAAAAAGTCATAACGAGCTGTATGTAGCACACTGGTAATTACCATAACCCGCCAAGAAGACAAACAAGTAAGTACAAGAACCACCGTCAGTCACCTGAACTTGGCCTTTCTAGTCCTGCTTCTGGGTTATGTGTCATTACAGCCACTATCAAAAAGTAGGTAATAAAAGTGTTAAAAGCAAAATTGTAATAAAAACTGGCCAGAACGACTGACGGGTAGTTCAAACAGCAGCATTCGTCACCTGAAGTTGGCCTTTCCAGTTCTAGAATTTAATGTTACGGCCATTTTCTAATTTAAAATCGAACTAGAGAGATTGTGACTCTTAAAATGGAACCACAATAAAAAAGATTAAATGAAGAAATATAAAACACTTAAATCACATTAAAAAGATTAATGGCTGTTAAAAAACTAAAAACATTATCAAAGTGGACAGTGTCACCTTCACCAATAACACTGTCTAATGTTATGGAAAAACCTTGGGACAGAACATGTTTAAAATAGTTCCGTCGTGGAGAGTCGTAACGATGGCAAGAAAGTACAATGTGGCTTATAGTAATCTGAGTGTTACACAAACTACACCTTGGTGCATCAGTTCCAGATAAAAGGAAAGGATGTGTTAAAAAACTGATCAATCCAGTCAGAACAACTTCCTCCTTCCGAACCTTACGGAAGCAAAGTGGCCAAACTCCACTATAGGGTTTTATTTGGAAAAGCTTGTTTTCTCATTGTTCACTTCAAGTCGACTGCCAGCTGGCACAGAGCCGAGTCTTGAATAAGGGACCATAGTCCATGTATGGAATAGGCACAGCGATGATAGTGCCAAAGCAGATAGATTTAGCTGCAGTGTCGGCGAGCTCTTTCCCATGAATACCAACGTAGCCCAATATCCAGAAAAACTGGATAGATGTAGATGTTAAAGAGAAATGGGCCAGTTGGTTTTGAATATCAGCAAGAACAGGGTGGTGAACCAACGTGAAGCAATTCCATGGCCTGAAGAGAACTAAGCAAGTCAGTATAGATAGTGCAGATTGAGTACTGCCTTAAATACACAGATAATATTTACTGGAAAAACAGGTAGAAGTTTGGTTAAAAAACAATGAACACAATATTCTCACAACTTTAAGTACTTATAATTGAGAACTTCCAACACTGGCACTTGGTTGACCCTAGCTCAAGAGGACTAGCCGACCGACCCAAGGAATTCAAGGCCAAAGTGGTGTGTTACGGTTGGACCCCTCAACCACAAGGACCCTCTTCTCCCCTTCACAGGTCGCCCGCCACTTGTGGCAAACACGTGGGTGGATGTTTAGATCCCAGAGGAGGTAAACTGAAAGAACAGAACCTTCCCCTGGGAGGTCCCCTCACCACGTGCAAGGATCAACGATGAGGGCCATCTTAGTGGAAAAAGTATACTTCATTTCATGTTTTTCTATAGCTAATTGTTGCATAACCTGTTAGGAAGTTAAATACTGATGATAGAGCAAGTTCCATATCAGGTTTTCTTTACTCGTTTCTTTCAACATGCATTGCTCTTACAAGTAAACCTTTAACTTCTTTACAGACTTCCTAAAATATAGTAGTATATAGTAACATCAAAACAGTTTACATAAAACTTACCATCACGTCCTACTTCTCTGTCAGGATTTTTTACAGTCTCGTGAGACGTGTCCATCTTCACCATACTTGAAGCAACCAGATTTACTTCTCCTGTCCTCTCCTACATTAGGACAGTCTCATGACATGTGTCCATCTTCACCACACTTACAACATCCTGTTAAGATGGTTAAAAAAAACTATGCAACTACATGCATGTATTATCACCCTAACTGAAAATAAATTAAAATTTAACACAGAATTTAAGAAAAATATAATGTTACATGTTTTTCATGTTGATTTAAAAATTTATAATAATCTATATTAGTGTTGCAAGTTGAAAGCATTAGTTAGATTTGATACATTCTCAAACTAAGGAGTCATGTTAAAGCAGAAATTTAAATTCTAACAAAGTAACAGGATGCATGTTTAAAACAACTTACAAAAACTTCTCCCAGAGAATTTAAATGTAAAAGATGAGCCACAGTGAACCTCATAATAAAGATTGTATTGTTCTATAATTCTGTATAAAAACTTCAAAGTTATGTATAGCCATCCCCAATTCTTAATTAATATACTAGAGGAAATGAAGCTACTTCAATATCACACACTACTCATGTCTAACCAAAGTGACATGTAACTGTCACTCTTATAGCACACTCATGTTTCTATGGCAACAGGTTACAAGTTATAAAATCTTATATTAATAGTTTTAACATTCTAAAGTCTGGGCAGCATCCATCCTAATCAAGTAAGGATACTGTTTCTAAGGTATCCAACCTAAGTATCTGCAAGAGCTAAGTCATAAGAATCAATCAGTTAATAACCGTTTCTTCATTAATATTATAAATATAATCTTATATGAAATTGTTTTTGGTCTCAGTTTCTTTACACAGGTAGTTCACTACTGCCCATGTTTCACACAGATTACTGTAAACTGCAATACTCTTAAAACAAATGCAACCATGAAGAAAACTTGTTTATGGTTTTAGTTTCTTTCAGACAGGTAGTTCACTAATGCCAGTTGTTACATGTAATATTATACTCCGTGATATCAAACTGGCGCATGTTTAACGATTCTTGTGAACAACAAACAGCTTTTTCTGAATCAGTACGTTTTCAGTTTTCTCCCAGTTTATAATAGTCATCAATAACAACTTGCTATAAAAGAAAATGGAACATAAAACATTATGGCAGAACTGAAAATCTTTCAAAACACTACAACTTAACAGATGATGAAAGTATTATATTTGTATTTATATAAAAAAAAAAGTTTAATCTAACCTATCATATGTAATTAACAAGATAATTATCGCCCGTTAACACTAGTCACAGATTATAATTACATCAGAATTAATCAATAACTGGTATACCTGAGCAGCATAGGTTCAGTGCACAATTTGACTGATATAAAAAAGATGAAATCCCATACTTCTTACAAACTCAAATGAAAACAAGTTAGTTTGTATGATACACCATTATACACAATGTTTTTGTTAAAGCACACCATTACTTTTCATACTCTTGTATTAACAAACATCCTTTAGAATTCCCAATTTTCAAATGTAAACAACTTTAGACAATAAGAAGCCTTGATATTATCAAATTTTCTGCTTAACACCATTTAAAAAAATCACATTTAACATGAACTGAACATGATGAAATCCTACAATTCTACCTCTCCACCAATAGGAGAGCAACACAACCTTCTTGCACAACATCTCCCCTTAAACACTTGCACTCGAAATAATGTCATTCTTACAAGAGGCATGAAGAAAGAACACCAGAAGTGAGGAGGATGGATAGGAATCTATCACAGGTGAGTGTCCATCCGAAACACATTCTCAGGTCACAAAAATGTTAACTGCTGAGACAATATCTCTTCTGTATAAACAAAACATATGGAAACCTACATAAAATGGTGGAGAGGTTGATGCAAACATTAAACCTATATGAGATCCTTACAGAAAGAAAATTAAGTATGGCACTTAACAGCAAGGGCTCTATACGGCATGAATCTATGGGAGACTATCTAATCTTGATCACTATTCTCCAACTAAAGGCAAAAGACCCCTATGTATCACAGAGATGAATGAAATATCATCATAACCAACAAAGCACACAAGTTATCAGTGAGCCCAGATGTGTAGTGTTGTTATGGCACAATCAGACCATACGGTGTGTGGTTCACCTAAAATCGACTTGACACTCTTGCTGCAACAGGGCTGTTTGGAGACAGATCTAAACTATACAAGCAGTATCACAATGAATGAGAAACTCTCTAATGTTCACCACCCTAGTAGCTAGAAATCTGAACAAAGGAAGAAGAATTTACACTTGGGAGACCTGGGGATGTATCAAGATCCTCATCAGATACCTGCCAGAAAGGTCTTTTACTAGTAACATGAGACTATTTTTAAAAGTCTGAAAAAGCAAGAAGAAAAGAAAAGGCAGTGTGAAGATTGAAAAAAAAATAGCTTAGAGTTAAAACTCAGCAAGAAATAAAACAGGTTTTTAAAGATAATGTATGAAAGACATGTGAGAATCATCCACATGCACTAACATACAGGAAATAATATCCAAATTGAAGGCTTATCCACACTGTAATAGTAGCAAACAACAGATCTAGACAATGAAAGGTCCAACGGTAGAATAAAAAAATAGCAGGAGCCCTTAAAATACGTACGTGCCAAATAACACCAAGACAAGATGCAAAAGATGAGTCTAAATGAGTATATAGGAAAGAAACAGGAGGGAGGGAAATAGGATGAAAAGTACAATCACCATCCCAAGTAATAGAAGTCTTAGAAAAGAAGCCTGGTCTGGGTAAAGTAAGTATAAGTACAATGTAAGACTGTGAAAAACACTAATGATATTAAAATCAGAACAATGGAGACCATAGGTAAGGAGATGGAAATATGTCTAGAAGCCAATAATTCAAACAGAGCATGTGTCAGAGAACATAAAATCATTGTCAGGTCCCAACGAGGCATGAAAAGGGTCGGAATAAAGTGGGGAAGGCAAAATGTAGAAAACCAAGTTGGAGTGAAGATTGATAGTCCATATCTAAACAACCACGTGAAAAGAACTGAGCGGTGAGTCACCATAGAACAGGAAGGAAGTGGTAGACAAAACAGTGGTAAAAAGTTTGCCACTTCTGTTGACAGAAAGAAGAAAAAAAAAACGAAGGACAAGAGGAATGTGATATAGAAAGTGGTACACAGTTGGAAAGTATAGGTGGTTATAAACCAGGCAAATCCCATTCAATGTGTGAAGTTGGAGCAATAGAGGTGACACAGGTATATAAGAAAATGATGAGACCAGTTCTGGCTAAGAGCTTCAACTGTCAGAGCTCAAGAAAAAAGTCTGGTGTTGAGATAAGTGGCAAAAGCCTCCAAGAGAGACACAGCAAACCTGAAAAAACACCTGAAAGAAAGAATCTGGTCCAGCCAAGAGAGTGAATATGCCATAAGCACATGGCAAATATCAATGGGAATAAATCACAAACAACATGTGGAAACAAAGTCCTTAAATGGGTAACCCCCAATACTTGATGTAAGAAACAAGTGCAGAATTTTCAGAGTAGATCATGTACAAATAATTCACAAGAAGAGACAAGAAATGAGAAAATCATGAAGAAACTGCATGTATCTCATAGGAGTGCCTGGAAAAGTGGAGATCCAGTTATTAAGGGGGGAAGGGAAACAAATGGATGCTTAATGTGGTGTTGGCATGATCATATCACCAGGATAAATCCTCAAGAAGAGAAAGGAGGAGATACACAAACACGACAACTGTGGCGGTTATTACTTTGTGATTGCAGTCACTTTTTCCTCAATCAAGAAATCTGTGAGTAGCTCGTGTGCATTATGTAGTTCATTGAGATAATGTGAGCTACATGTTTTCCAACCTGTTTGGAAGGCATATTAGTTAACCTTAGTTTATAGAGCAATAACACTGTTACAAAAAAGGCTATTTAGAATAAACAAATGTAGTTTCATATTACAATCTGAAATCATTACAGAAAAACAAAAAAGATAATTTTGATTTATTTTAATGGTTACAAGATTGGTCATATTGACAAACCTCACACAGAGTTTGGGTAGAATAATACAAAATACATTCTAGTTTTACTGATCAAAATGTTTCACGTTTATTTATGATGTTTAAATTTAAATTTCAGATGAGTACCCACAGTAGTCAATTTTCTGATTCCACACATTCACAGACTCTTGCAGTAAAAGAGACTTCATTATAAATTATGTTTTTCTCAACAAATGATTCAATCATTATTCACAGTTGACACAATTTTTATGAAGATACACTAAACGTATTACGAATTATTGTGGTGAAACTATAAAGATAAATTTAGGGTCACAAACTTGGCTGATTCAACCAAGCCCATAGTGAGAAGAAATGATGGTAATGGTTTGTCTCACTGTCTGTTGGTTATGGGTTCAAATCCCTGTCCCCAAACATGTTCATACTTTTACCCATTGGGATGTTGTAACATTATAAAAATAGTAGTTCAAGAGTGGTAACTAACTAACTGTCTTCTCTTTGGTATGTCATTGCTAAATTAGGGATGGCTAATGCAGTTAGCCCTTAAGTACCTTTGGCCAAAATACAAAACTAACCAAACATTAAAAAATATTAAAACACTAAATGTACAGAATACCACCTGACTAAAAATCACAAAGATTTAGAGCAAATAAAATCCAAAAAGCTCAAACATCTAATTAGCTAAATTTATCAATTATCTGTAATATCATATGGGATGAATCATACTTTAATCACTCATTTGTATTCTAGACTTCCTGTTGGTTATAAATTTAAGAAGACTTAGCCTCAGAAAAATGTATTAACATTTTGTAAATTTGAGCAAGGTGGGTGTGGCAAGAGGTTCTTGCATTTTCATTGGTTGCTCTGAAGTTCCATATGATTGAAGCATATAAAATTTAGAAGATTAATGACATTTTACATAACATTTAAATAGTTTAAGGGGGGAAGTTCAAAAGGGGAAATAACTGAAGAACAAATATTCAAATTCTCACACCAGGGTAATTTAAATTTGTTTTTTAAATATTTTCTTATATTATTAAGAACTTAAAATTTATATAATATTAAAAGCTGCATTATCATCTATGGTTTCTTGTCAAGTTTGTTCGTACATCAAGGTAGATAAGTGGTTTAATTATATTCTGAACGTAACTTACTGAAACATCATGACACTTCAGTTTGACCAGCCCGTGTGCTAAGAGTGTCTTGTTCGGATCATGAAAGGTGTCAACCAATGTACTTATATAGTTTTATTTAGACTGTACTCTGCCCTTAAATACAAAATGATTAGTAAAGCATACTGCAAGTGATTCCAGTGCCAGCAGTAAGCCAAAACACAGAGACACAACCCATCTCAGTAACAACAAAACTGGAAACCATCAAGAAGTTTGACGAAAGCCAGACTTATGTTCTCATCATCAGCTACAGCAACTATCAAGAAAGAAAAAATTATCTCTTAAGTTACTAAATCGGTATTGCCCTAAGATAATGGATAGCAAAGGATGACTTGACAAATTAAAAAAAAGAGCATCATTTACACAGCCTAAAGGCGGCAAGTGCTAAAAGGGAAGCAACATCAATGTGCCAACCAGTTTAAAAGATATTATTGAACAAAGAGGATATATGACCCGTCAAGTTTTCAACGTTTGAGAGACTGATCTATATTGGAAGAGGATGCCAGACAGAACAGGTTTAAACAACAAAAACAATTTTTGACAACTGGTTTACAACTTTGTCTGCCCTACAGTAAAGAGATGTTTTTCTATGGAAAATGTTTCCCATAAAGCACTAGTGGTTGATGACAACTCACCAAATCACCCTAACAACCTAATTTACACATCAACAAACATTTCTGTGGAGTTTCTTACTCCAAACACCACTTCTTTGACCCAACAAATAAATGAATACGTCATAGCCTCGTTTAAAGCACATAAATGATCAGATAAATGATCAGGGGCAGTGGACAGCAACAGAAACATCTGGGTCAGAGGTTTCTGGAAACCATTCAACATCAAGAATGTAAAGATGAATGCAGTTTGAAAAAAAAAAACTGGCTAAAATATGTGTACAGTTTTCATCCCTCTTGTTAAAATAAATCACATCATTAGCACATCAGTTTGGATTTTAATGGAATTGATGAGCAACTACATACTACAAATCATACTACAAACAAATGACCAATGAAGTGCTGATAAAACTCTCACCAAAATTTGGCTGCTCATGAAAAGAAAGATGAATAAAAACCAGAACCACAATTGTTTTTAAAACAAATGATGTCTCCCCTATTACAAGGCGATAATTATCTGGAGGTTATAAAAATTTTGTATGTGAAATTGGAACATTTTCTGATGCATACAAGTATTTTTAATCTTGAGATCAAAATTACTATGCATGTTGGATAGTCAACATGCAAAAAGAAAATAGGCACAAGAAAAGCATTACTTAAAAACGTCTTAAAACTAAATAACAAAAATTTTTTCAGAGTCTGAAAAAGAGAATATTATTTATTCCTCTTCAGCTTTAACATGTAAATCTATATAATACTTACCCCAGAGTGACATAAAATCAAGAAATACAGCAGCACCATTGTCGAAAAGATGAGTTATTCTTGCAAAAGTGCACGTCTGGCCTAATCTTCCATATCTACATCCTTCTACGTCACACCGACGAGATAAAATGGTGTCCTTGTAGTCTTCACAAATTCCCTTACTATAAAAACAAATGCATTTTAGTTTTAAGTCTATAGAAATAACACAGTACAGCTGGACACCCAAATCAACCATAATATACAATTATCAATTTCAATGATAATGCCACATAAAATAACTGATTAACTTAAATTATGTTTAAATCAATTTATCACAAAAATTATTTAAAATATTTTAAGATAAATTAATGGTTCAAAACATATCAACCAATAAAAATTAATGGTTCCATTTATTATTCTTTCCAATTATTCCAGCGACAAATGGCTTGTGTGAAAATAATTAATTAGCTAACCATTGATTAATTAGTCTAGTGATTAATCACTTACCACATTCCATCAATCACGTAGCTCTAAGTAACTGATTTATCTGAGGTATAATTTAGAAAATGATCAAACATGAGTTTTAAAAAATAATAAACTGTTTGATTACTCTTTTATCTTTTTTCTCCCCCTTATTCATACCTGTGAGCATCACCCAATACAGTAAACACAACACTCCTACTAATGAAGCTTAAATCAGCATACAGGTGTAAAATCCAAGCCAAGCAAATCACAGGCCGATCTTAACTCCAAAATATTCCCTGAAGAAATTGAAAGGAACAAACCCTGAAGTGATTCTTATCAAACAAAATATAGTGGGTACAATAACAAATGAGAAACTCAAAAAAAATCCATCCTTAACAATTTTTTTTATATATATAAAGATTTATCTCAATTTTAAACTCATGCTAAAATTAATAAAATTTATATATCTTTAATATTACAGTTTCCTAACTTCATTTGCAGAGCTTCTAGAATCTTCTAATTGAATATCAAGTTATTTTTTGGTAAAACTTTATATGTTATGCATTATTTTCTCTACCCTTACACTATATGAGCTCAGGCCATTTGTTTAACCTTGTAACCACACCAAACAAAAATATGAAACAACATTTTTCATTTCTAAAATCCCTGCAGATTACAATAGAAGCTTATCATTATTTATCCTGACTACTGTCAGGCTTGCATCAGTTAAATATGACAACTTCCAATATACTAAGCCTATGTAACAAGCTAGGAATCACCTTGTATACACTTAGTTCAAATTACAGCATAAAATTATGTAATACACACAATTTTCATACATATATACAAATATTGCAAATAAATTAATCTATTTCTTCAATTTTTTTTTCTCGTGTTACCTAATAAGTATTTTTTTTACTTTTATAACAAACAAAATATGTACACAAAAAATAACAAAAATCTAGTACTTAATTGTGAATGCTGTAATTTCTTTTGTTGTCAAAGACTTAAAGTGTTGAGAAATGCTAACCCAAATTTTCACTGGGCTGTTTATTTTGTTTCCCAAATTATTTATTAATTTCAAATATATACTTTAGAGCACAAACAATAATAAACACAAAGCATACAATGTCCTATAATTATTACAATTTAACTGGTTTTCTAACCAAACATTGTGCATTAAAACAATTTCCTTAGCTGGTTAAACTAAACTTAGTGATAGCAGATTTGAATCTACGTTCCCGATAAACTTAAAAGCCATCCTGTGAACGAGATGGCATAAAACAGAAGGTTAAATATTGGTTATCAATAATGTAATAGCAAATGTCAAAGACAGAGAGAGAGAGTTATTGACATTTTTGAAAGACTGCATGTAAGAAAACAGAGTTTTATGGGATAGCTTGGTAACTGTAACATTATGTTATGTATTAGGAAAATCTGCATGTCTGAAAGTTGTATTCAATCTCAGTCAAGTGAAAAGACGATCCAAGATGAGCAACTTGGAACAAACAAGTGCCATCACGTGATACAGAAATGTGAACACTAAGACGTTACAAATTAAAATATTTTACTTTCGAAATTCAGAAATTAAAACTATATTACATAATAGAAATATCTTATTAACTTTAGATCTACATTTATTTTGATTATTACCACATCTTTATAGAATTTTATAGCTCAATGAAAATAATACATTAGCAACACAAGAGAATTCTCTCCCACCTATCAAGACTGACTCTCCTTACGTGTAATTATTGTATTTGGAATGATCTCTTTCAAAACACAACCAGTATGAATAAAACACGTACAAATATAAGATGTTTTTTTTTGGTAATTTCAATCTTTATGTAATGCTCAAAACTTTTACCAAGTGCTTTTTATATTAAATAAATAAATTCTGTCCAGGTAATTAATTATTAACACTCACTTGATGTCATCAAAAGGTTGTTCTTTATATATTGCCCAAACCAAAGCCCAGTTGTTCATTAACCATTTCCGAGGAGCTTTTTCATCTGAAGAATCACATTCCCCCTAAAATACGTCAAAGTAAATTGTCAACATAACTATTATTTTACTGATACAGGAAATGAAATATCTTCAAGCATAATGACAACTAATAAAAATATGTTAAAGTGCACTTTACTGGAAAATAATATTAATAACAAACTACAGGAGAAACCCTATCACACAAATTCTTCAGGTCATGAAACTGATATAATACACACTGGCTGTAGAAATAACTGAGAACAATGCTTTTAACATGAAAAATTGTACTTTCTCAATACCTTATAAATATATAAGGCATGAAATATTTAAATATGAAAATATTTAATAAAACAATGTAAAGAGTGATTGCAATGATTTTTATTCATCACTATATATCATATAATATCTTGGAACCACGTATCCTAAGTAACAAACCCAAACACGCACGTCAAGTACCTCAAAGTTGCCAGTGGCTAAGTTTTTGTTTTTTTTAGTAGTTTAGGAACCCTATAACTATGTTATTATTTACCAAATTTTCATTTTCTTACTTTGATGAAATAGGGTTTCATTATACTCTTCTGTTGAACCATTGATAACAGGATTCAAAATTAAAGCTTACAGAGAAATAAAAAAAACTTATTGGATTGCTAATCTAAATACTGTTCAACCTTTTGAACTTAATCTAGAATCTGGAATCGATGATCTTCGTTCACTGGTTTCATCTTTGTCGAAAACAATATTTTTATTCTTTGCTTATTTCTTCTTGTATCGCGAAAGCTGAATTTAGTAAAACATACTATTTGTTTAAGATAATTTTCATATAAATTTTTATAAACTGATCAGTATATCTTTTTTAAACTGTCTCCAGGTGTTACCTTTACTTAAATGCTTAAGCAGAGTTTTAAATACACACATATTCAGCCATTTCTAAAGTAAAATATTCCTAACACATTTTCGCATACATTCTCACCATTGGTTATATTATACTGGAAATGAGACATTTACACCAGAACACAGAGAAATAGACATTTCTTGAAAAACCAGATGACCTTCCTGATGTTACTAAACAACCTTTATTTGTATATCACTCATTTGATTACACCACCATTTCCAATATGTAACTGAAGATAGGTCCACCTTCAAAAAGTGCTCAAATTACGGGGCTTATATTTAATTTCTATCAAGACATTTTGAACCTACATGTTTTTACAACATCTTGAATAACATGTACAGTATATTGTCCAAATATTGTCCAATACTGGGTTACAGTCTTAGAGCAGAATTAATTGACTTCTTTCCAAACTGTTTATTATCAATATGTATTGCATCACAACACATAACGTCGTGTTTTTGCCTGTTACAATGCTAACTATATAGGACTGACCTAAACATCAGGGAAAGTTGCTTATGTTCTACATAAAATACAGAGTGGACCATAGTTGAAATTATTTGATTTAACTGTGCATTGGTTTCCATTTCTGTGTGATTGTATCAGGAATAACCAGGGTTACAGGGATTTTATTCATTTCTATTAAGACTTCTCGAACTTGCATGTTTTTCTAACACCATAATTATACTATTCTCCTAATGTCTTTAGACAGTGGTTCTACGTACAGGCAGTAAAACCATAAAATTAAAAGAAGAGTATGGGAAAATGCCAAGCTGAAACTTTGAAGAAAATAGAAAACCTAGCATTCAGAGAGGGAAAAACATATTTGTTCATTCTATTTCATATTTATCAGTTTCTCATTTCACTGCACATTGGTAATTTCATTACTGTTAGTATTAGGGTTGAAAAAAATAGTAGATAAAATATAGTTTTGCCAGAAAAATACCTTTGAAAAGAAGTATTTTTTTACTTTTAAGCATGGAAACTGATTCATTTAAGGCTTTGGAAATTCACAGATCGATGTTTATTAGGAGATTTTTGCAAACTGTAACAAAACAATATTGGACTTGTAAAACATACATTGAGAATAGTCCATACATTCACTGTTAGCATTAGTTAAGGCTGTCACCGAGTGTAATATAATATGATACATCTGTTTAATAGAAGTGTAATTTTTGTTTTAAAATTCCATCAAGTATATGTTCATCACTGTAATATTTTACTCAAGAACAAGTAGCAAAAAAATTGCAATGGTTTGTTTACAGATGTAAAATCAATAAAAAGGCATAATTGACAAGAACTTGATTGAGGGTCTTAACTTAAGAGAGACATATGTGAAGAATAGAAATATATTTTTGTATTTTATAATTTGTTAGAAGTACTTACTCTTTTTCATGTTTCTGTCAAACCTTTTTCTGTTGTTTGTATGTGTTGTTCATATAATCCATAGCATACCCTTTTTATGGTATAATAATATATACATATAATGTACATCAACTTCATTGATTTACTTCTACAGCTATTTATTGCTGTTTAGCCATAACTAACATTTAAAAAAAAAGGGGTTATCTATGCTTATACTTTTACAAAAAAGCTTCTCCTAACATCCCACAAAAATCAAAGCACTAAGTGATGGAGATGACACAGAAAGAAGCTGAGCTATAAATACATCAGTACCTTAAAACGATTCTCTGCCTTACTGTCAGTATATTTGGGATTTTTCAAGAAACTGAGCAAATTCTGTCACAAGAAAATTTCCACAGCATGAAGATGAGTTTAGAGTAGGAATGGTAAAATGAAATACTGCAGAAATATCTAATAACAATCTATATCCATATACAAACTTCTAACATTATTTAATAATCAATATATTGTTGTATTTGTCTACTATTGTATTTTCAATCTTATCTGGTGCTTCTTTGCATTAAGGTGCAAGAAATATTACATAGTTATACATTTCTTTAACTTCGAGAAAATTTTTCTTTATTTTTCTTACATTTCAGCAAGAAATAAACAAAAATAATTCAACAACTGAAAAAAAAATATTACACTGAATTATCCCTTCACCAAAGCAGCAGTATTTATTTCTTGTGCAAAAAATTTTGTTTTTAAAATTTGGTTGTAACACTGAAGTTTTTCCAAATCACTAAAATCAAATTAAATTTGGGTGGAAATTAGGTAGGCTAGAAAAGGATGTTACAATTTCCAGTATACAGGGTACAGCCCAAAATCTTGATTTAATAACATCAAAATAAAATTCACTGCCAAAAAAACTTGTCTATTAATAGTAAGCAGCTATGAAGATACAGAGTTTAGAAGGTTGGCTGAACTGTCCCTCTTCCATAAAATAGTAGAATTATTCATATTAACTTAAACACCTTATAGTGACTAACAAGCTTAAACAAGCCTTATTTGACAATATCTGTCCACAGAATGCAAGATATCCATGGAGAAGACACCTTTATAAAACTAAGAACCAGATATCATGTGTTGTGTGGAATTTTGTAAGGAGGAAGAAGATACAGAATTTACTCTCCATAAACCTGGATATTACAGCAGATTCAGCCACACTGGTGAGCAATTCAGATGTCACAAGAGGTTTAAATTACTGTACTAAATTTTAAAAAAGGGTGTACTGGAAAGCTTGATTTATGTACACACCCACGAAATATCTTCCTTACAAAAAAAGTTTTGCAATTATCTGTATCTAACTTAGGTAATTATTATACATTACATATTTACTAAACAAATAATAAAAGGATATATATAGAACATGGTAAGACAAAAGACCCATTACTACCACAGTCAAATCCTATAATATTAAGGATGTTGTCTTAAAGGTCTCTAAAAAACACAAACCTGAAAGTGAGCTTTCGTGTTTCCTCTTGCTAAGTCCATACCCTGAATGTCCTTCACAAAGTGTTTTTGTTAGTTATATATACCACTATTTTATATCTCTATTACACTGCAATCTCCCACACAGTCAACTATAAAGACACTTAAAAACCTGATTACATAGTTTCATAAACAATGAACACTGTCAGTTTACATACAGAAAGAAAATACTTTAGAAATATTATATAAAATTACAAGAAATGACAGTATATGTTTCACCTAATTAAAAAAAATTAAATCTAAGATTGTCATCATGAAACATCTAAAAGTAAATAAATAATTTGTGTGCTTTAATGAACACAACAATATGGTGATATTGTCTCAGATAGAATACTGATCCACATCTTTCTTGATATACAAACATATTCTTCCTATTATTGACAGAAAATGAATTTAGCACTGCCCAGAGAGCTCGGATCCCTATTCAACACAAATTTAAATTTCAGATTTGGAAAGTTGGAAAATAAAAATCACACATTGTGTTCATCTAAAGGTGTTATCCTTTCATCTTCATATATGGGATTTGCCTGGTCCATAACCATCTATACTTTCCAAATGTGTACCACTTTCTATATCACATTCCTCTTGTCCTTCGTTTTTTTCTTCTTCTTTCTGTCAACAGAAGTGGCAAACTTTTCACCACTGTTTTGTCTACCACTTCCTTCCTGTTCTATGGTGACTCACTGCTCAGTCCTTTTCACGTGGTTGTTTAGCTATGGACTATCAATCTTCACTCTAGCTGGTTATTGGATAGCTTGGTTTTCTACATTTTGCCTTCCCCACTTTATTCCGACCCTTTTCATGCCTCGTTGGGACCTGACAATGATTTTATATTCTCTGACACATGCTCTGTTTGAATTATTGGCTTCTAGACATATTTCCATCTCCTTACCTATGGTCTCCATTGGTCTGATTTTAATATCATTAGTGTTTTTCACAGTCTTACATTGTACTTGTACTTACTTTACCCAGACCTGACTTCTTTTCTAAGACTTCTGTTACTTGGGATGGTGATTGTACTTTTCATCCTATTTCCCTCCCTCCTGTTTCTTTCCTATATACTCATTTAGACTCATCTTTTGCATCTTGTCTTGGTGTTATTTGGCACGTACGTATTTTAAGGGCTCCTGCTATTTTTTTATTCTACCGTTGAACCCCTCATTGTCTAGATCTGTTGCCTGCTAATATTACAGTGTGGATAAGCCAACTCCTTCAGTTTGGATATTATCTGTATGTTAGTACATGTGGATGATTCTCACATGTCTTTCATAAAACCTGCTTTATTTCCTGCTGAGTTTTAACTCTAATCTATTTTTTTCAATCTTCACACTGCCTTTGAGTAGGGTAAGTATATTTTCTTTTTCAGCACCCATTTCTCTTTCATTGGATCCTGCCAGACTGCTGGCGTTGCCTCCTACGGTATATGAATTTTCCAAAATTTGCATATGGTTTAGGGTAATAATAATAATAAAAAAGTGGTCAATCCTTTTGCCCTGGCATTACCAGTCCTCACTGTCAAGTTAGGGTCTTCTGCAAGGTTGCTTGGGGTATCCTTGGTATTATATTTATCTAAGTTGCATCTACCATTCCATGGACTTTCATGGAAAAGACCAGTGTCAGGAGGGTGTCTACCAAGTTCTTGCTCTTGCAGACTTTTAAAAATAGTCTCATGTTACTGTCTCCAGTAAAAGACCTTTTTGGCAGGTATCTGATAAGGATCTTGATATATAATGAGGTCTTCCAAGTGTAAATTCTTCTCCCTTTGTTCAGATTCTTGGCTACTAGTTCACTTCATGTTAAATGTGATTTTAAAAATGGTGTTAATCAGAAAATTTGATAATATCAAGGCTTCTTATTGTCTAAAGTTGTTCATATTTGAAAATTGGGAATTCTATTAACTTATTGATTCTAATGACTTAGCTCTTGCAGATACTTAGGTTAGAATCAGTATCCTTACCTGATTAGGCTGGATGCTGCCCAGACTTTAGAATGTTAAAACTATTAATATAAGATTTTATAATTTGTAACCTGTTGCCATAGAAACAAGAGCGACGGTTACGTGTTACTTTGGTTAGACATGAGTAGTGAGTGATATTGAAGTAGCTTCATTTCCTCTAGTATATTAATTAAGAATTGGGGATGGCTGTACATAACTTTGAAGTTTTTACACAGAATTATAGAACAATACAATCTTTATTACGGGGTTCACTGTGGCTCATCTTTTTACATTTAAATTTTCTGGGGAAAATTGTTGTAAGTTGTTTTAAACATGGTTTTAGTTTCTGCATCCTGTTACTTTGTTAGAATTTAAATTTCTGCTTTAACATGACTCCTTAGTTTGAGAATGTATCAAATCTACCTAATCCTTTCAACTTGCAACACTAATATAGATTATTATAAATTTTTTAAATCAACATGAAAAATATGTAACATTATATTCTTCTTAAATTCTGTCTTAAGTTTTAATTTATTTTCAGTTAGGGTGACAATACATGCATATAGTTACATAGTATTCCTTTAACCATCTTAACAGGATGTTGTAAGTGTGGTGAAGATGGGCACGTGTCACAAGATTGTCCTAATGTAGGTGGGGACGGGAGAAGTAAATCTGGTTGCTTCAAGTATGGTAAAAATGGACACGTCTCATGAGACTGTAAAAATCCTGACAGAAGTTGGACATGATGGTAAGTTTTATGTAAACTGTTTTGATGTTAAAAGATACTACTATATTTTAGGATGTCTGTAAAGAAGTTGAAGGTTTACTTGTAAGAGTAATGCATGTTGAAAAAAACGATTAAAGAAAACCTGATATGGAACTTTCTCTCTCATCAGTATTTATTTTCCAAATAAAACCCTATAGTGGAGTTTGGCTGCCTTGCTTCCGTAAGGTTCGGAAGGAGGAAGTTGTTCTGACTGGACTACGATTGGTCGCAGTTTTTAACACATCGCTTCCTTTTATCTGGAACTGATGCACCGATGTGTAGTTTGTATAACACTCAGATTACTATAAGCTACATTGTACTTTCTTGCCATCCTTATGACTCTCAACGGCACTATTTTAAACATGTTCTGTCCCAAGGTTTTTCCATAACATTAGACAGTGTTATTGGTGAAGGTGACACTGTCCACCTTGATAATGTTTTAGTTTTTAACAGCCATTAATCTTTTTAATGTCATTTAAATGTTTTATATTTCTTCATTTAATTTTTTTATTGTGGTTCCACTTTAAGAGTCACAATCTCTCTAGTTCAATTTGAAATTAGAAAATGGCCATAACATTAAATTCCAGAACTGGAAAGGCCAACTTCAGGTGACTAATGCTGCTGTTTAAACTACTCGTCAGTCGTCCTGGCGAGTTTTTATTACAATTTTGCTACATGTCTTTTAACACTTTTATTACCTACTTTTTGATAGTGGCTGTAATGACACATATCCCAGAACCAGGACTGGAAAGGCCAACTTCAGGTGACTGACGGTGGTTCTTGTACTTACCTGTTAGTCTTCTTGGCGGGTTATGATAATTACCATTATGCTACAGACAGCTCGTTACGAATTTTGTTACTGTAGTTTTTCTCTTAACGTTGTAGACTAGATGTAAACATTGGTTTTATGCTATTTATGTTTTTACTTGCTGTTTTGTTTTACTTTCATGTCCTTTTATGAATTTTACTACATTTACTTTAATTTTACCTTTTTTCCGGATGTTGGGCGCAGATAGCCTAGCTCCTTTGTGCCATAAAACACGAAATCAACCAACCAACCACTGAGATATAAAAAATTTCCAGATCTTAACACATTGTAGTCAGACTAGTAACAAAACAGACTCTATTTCCACTAACAAATCTTTAGCATAAATATTTCATAAAAAAAATCTGATTCTTTTTATACAAATTACCTGTAATCTTCACTAAATACCTACCTAATTTAGTGAAGATATGAACGTTGTGTCAAAAGTTAGCATAAATACTTGACATGTCCAAATGTGTAGAACTTGTGTATATTATACTGAGCCTGTAGCAAAAGGATTAAGTTGTAATTTCGTTTTTCATTACTAATGAAATTTGAGTCAAATTTTCTTATTGTTAACTTGTTGTCTTTTCCTCCAAGATAGGTTTTTCTGTTGTGTCCTTTATCCTTTTCTTTAGTGGACTTGTAAGTTTGATAATTGTTTTTTAACATATAAGTTCCATAATGGTTTTGTATGTCAAATGTTGTTTATTAATTTATATTGCTGTACTTCATGACAATTCTATTGGGCTCTAAGTTCTGTCTGAAGGTTTCTACCTATCTATCTATTTCCTTCCTTCCTCCTCTTTGGGATCATTTTTCTTCAAAGATTGGTCTGTTCAAGATTTACTACACAAAGGGGCTGCCAAATGGGTGTTACTCATTCCCCTTGAGTGTAATTCCCATCTAATTGTTGTCCCTCAAAAGACAGATGTTTGGAGACCTGTTATAGAATTGTCCAAGTTGAACTTTTTAACTGAAGTCACTGTGCTTTACCATGGAGTATTACCTCTCACTTAAGAGGGTTTTTTTCCCTGGAACTCTGAATGATCAAATCATGATGGTTGCTTATCTTCATATACCAAGTGTGGATTGGGTGAGGGGAGCTTTCCTCAATTCCCAAGAGATTTCTGGTTGGTTGTTTATTGAGGAGACTTCTTTCCATTTGATATATCCTGGAACGTTTTGCAGTTTATTGGACTCTGTATTATTTCCTCTGCAAGGTGGTTTGCCAGGTGGTTGTGGTTCAAACTGATTATTCCACTGTTATCAGCTATATCACTAAGCAAGGATAACTAAATTTAGATCTTTATTTTCAGACTATGAATCTTCTTCACTGGGCCTACTAGAACTACCTAGTAGTCTTCACTTATGTATCTGCACTCAAATCAGACTCTTCTTCAGAGTCTTTTCCCCTTATCCAGATGACAACTTTTTTCTTTCTCACTACTCTGTATTGGCCTGCTCAGTCATGGTTCCCTCTACTTTCGCCTTCACTGGAGCAACATCCCCTGGCCTTTCCTTTGTCTCAGTCTCTCCTCTGACAATTGCAATCAGATATAGTTCATACCATTGTCACTGAATTCCACTTTCTCATGTGGCTTTTGCATCAGCATCGACTTGCTCATCATGTAGCATCTTTCCTCTTCCATTCCATTCTTCCTTTCTCCTTGTCTTTATACCAGAGGCAGTGGTTTTCTTCATATCTTGGTCCATTTGCTGTGGCTTTCATCCTTCCTGTCCTTTTGTATATCTTATTTACCAGTTCTTTGCCTGGTTGTTTGATCAGAGTTTGTTTGTATCAGCTGTTCCAATTTGTTCCCTAAGATGTTGTGTGGTCCATAATACCTCGATTCATGTTGTTATTTCTGTCTATTTATTCCAAGGATTCCCTATGTCCCCATTGTACTCACTGGTTAAGTTTATCAACTTGTATGATTGCTTATTCGGATTTGTCCGTAGAAGGTCGCCAATAACACAATGTTTCTTCTCATCATATAACTATCACTTTTATCTGTTTGCCAGTCTTTGGAGGATATCATTCAGGCTCGAATGTGAATACCTCACTATACGTTTGTTGCACATTATATGCATGACCTAGGATAGGTATTGTTTGCCTTCTGTGATGATTCTACACGCCTCATCACCTTTGACTGTGCTAGACCAGAATATTACTTTTCACACATATTTTTAGTTGATAAATAATGTATTTCAGGGTCTCGCATGCTGACAGGTCTTATATGGTCAGATGTGCTCCATGTTATACTTGCACTAGAATTCAATAATTATATTGATATGGGGTGTTTCTGTAAGTCTGTAAAACTACTGGCAGCTTGTATATGTATCTCTCTCTCACTCATAATGTATGTATGTATGTATGTTGTTTTTTCTGCCCATCCCCACTCAGGCTTTATCTGCTTTTCAAATAGGGAATTATGGACACCCATTGCACTGTCCTCAGTGTGTTGTTCTTCTGGCCTCCTTCTTTGCTACGTTTCTTCTAGTGGAGAATGGGAGTCCTTACCACTTCTGGTTCTAACTTGTCAGAGTGGTAGGTCATAAAGATTTCTTCTCGAGTGGGTGTTGGAAAACCACTTTCTAGCCCATGTGTATCCACTAAGTGAAAAAGAGAGCTGTAGTTTTTCTTATGGTTACAGTACAAAATAATGAATTGTACAATAATATTCAGTATCCAAGATGCTGCTCCTGGATGTTTTGACTGAACAGATCATATGTTTCTTATGCAAGGCACTTCTGGATGTTTTTTGCTTAGGCAAACTGCACTTGGCCTATCAAATACATTTTTGTGCTTTTCAAGCCCTAGCTACTTATTGCTGTTTTCTCTAGCTCATTTACTGGCATTATGATACAACTCACTGTCACTATGTTTGGTATTGCATCTTGTTTCTTATAATTGATGTGGACAGAGGTCTAGTTATGAATCCTACATGTCCAGGGCACTTCACCCTGATGTTTTTTTTTATTGCTAAGTCTTATATGAGGTGTTTCCACTGGATGTTTTTTCCAGATTGACGACACTTGGCATAAACAAATGTAACCAAAGGCACTTTCCTTAACATTGCATACACACAAGCCTTCCTATTTTTCTCAACTCCTGACTGTATCTTGTCATAGTTATCCAGTATTTCCTATAGTGATTCAGTGCTATATATCTTTTATTGTGCCTGTCAATTCAGTTCAGACCCAATTATATCACTGTTTATTCCTGTTCCAGAAATAATGTGGTATCCCATAAGTACACTTTCTTTTCATATTCTAGTATACCTGTTCTTTCAGTGCAGTTGATTTCAGTTTGGTGTACGATTGATGTCCTTCACTAGTCCTTCCAACTTGGCAATGTATGATTCCAGCTTTGTGTGAGAGGAAGGTTGTAATGTTTCAGAATCTAACACTTTCTTAATCTGAAAATATACTCCCAGTAACTACTTATATTCTCTCATCTACTTTTACACCCTTCCTCTCACTAAGATTCTTGGGTTTATAGTTTGTGCCTGCACAATTTTTAAAAGTTAGGATTGTTCTTGAATAGTTGAGGGAGCTACCTGTATGCTTGATGAGAAGTAGTCGCATTATCAGCACATATTCTGAAATGGTGCAAAACTGATTGGTGCAGTTTTACAAAATATTTTTTTTAACAATGCTTAAATGGCAGACCAGGATTAAGAAAGATTTAGGTGAGGGGAGGAAGATAAGTACCTATCAGAAATACATTTTCAGAGTGAGAAAGTATTAACACTCAGATATCATGTGATAATTATTTGTAGTGTTCTTCATATGATAGAGTTGAATACGTCAGATCCTTTGTGGTTTTGAAGAAGTTGACTATTTGAGACATGATCATATGTTTTTGCAATTTACCAGTATGTCTTTGTCTTGATGTATCAACAACAGTTGGTATTCACATTGTTGTTGATAAATTGTGACAAAGAATGTCTTCGAATAAGTGACTACAAAAGTACATGTTTAACCTTTTTTCACTAAGTGGATCAAAGTACACTAGTCAAATTTTGGAGCATTATTTCAAAATTTTATTAAGCAACATTTTTACTACAGATGTTAATGAAGTTGTCATCAAGACATAGCTTGTAATTTATAGTTTAGTATTTTATATATATTAATTTCTTAATTTAAAAGGAAATGTAAAGAAAAAAGTTAAATATTGATTTTTGTGTGTCTAGTTGTCTTATTGCTCAGTTAATATTTTATTATGCCCACCACTACAAGTAGCCAACTAATTAGAAACGCAAATTTAAAATACATACAAGCTAAATATGAAATAAGAATTTCGCACCTTTAGCAGATTCATAAAAAAGTATTGATCTTGTAAAATCATAGAGTGGTTTCTCCCACATCTTTTAAAAGTTCTTATCTAGTTCCACATACTACTCTTTAATTCCTGTTTATAACCAACAGAAAGAGCATTTTTTCCCTTTACATTTCCACCTGATTTTGTAGTGTTTCTGTCAGAGCTATTTAAACGTTAGCTGAAACTTCAACTTCAGATGAGAATGTCACATTTAGAAGATGCTATATCTCTTTCTCACTGATGTTTTTTTCCCTTCAACTTTCGTGCTTTAGTTTTTGATGTTTCAGATTTGGTTTGCTAATTTTATTAAGTAAAATAAATATATATATGACGGAATCCGAGTGAAATATCATTTATATGTGTGTGAAACTTAAAATTAATGTTTACAATACTATTTTATTGTGAATTAAAGTAATATGCATGCTAAAATACAAATACAACTTAAAAAACATTTTTAGTTGAAGATTATGCAGATGTTTAATTCATGTTTTGTTTTGTTTTTGCTGATTTACCTAGGTAAATCAAGGTCACCACCTTGAAAAACAAGATGTTGAAGCAGTTGTGGATGGAATCTGCCAGGAAAACCTACTAGAAGTGGATATTACTCATTTTTTGCAGATGATCTGTGGGCATGTAAAAGACTTCAAGGTTACAATGTCTCTGGAAGAGACTTGCAAGTCATTTGAAAAGAGTTCCAACAAAATTGTTTTGGAGCAGGATATACACAAGAAAGATGGAGATGCCAGTATGATACCAGAAGGAGAAAGGTGTGTAATTAAATATGTGTAATAAAATTAGGGTACTATGTAAATTTGTGAGTTGTCACCCACAATAAGCCATTTATACGTATTAAAGATGTGCATGTAAAAAGTAAATTCAGTCATGGAACAAGATTGAAACTAAACAACTAAACTGAAGAAAAAGTTACAACATTAAAAACAGTAATTATTTTAGAAAACATCATTTTCAAACCACATGACGAAGTAAGGTTGAGGAAAGCATTTAAAATTCATTCTGAGGGCTACTAAGTATAGGCCTTAGATCTATGCTTTAAACTTTTTTTTTGTATTATAACTTGATCTTTCATACTTTACTTTTGTAATTTATATGTACAAGTCAAAAGATGGTGTCCACAAAAGTTATTGTTAATGCTGACTTTGTCAGCATTAACATTAAAAATTGAATTTATGTAATCTTTGAGAATATACCAATGTTGATTGCACTTTATGTTGATAATATATGCATGCAATGTTAATGCAGTGGCTTCTCGCTGCAGTTGCAAGTCATGGTGCAATGGGTGACATGTTTAGCACTTGTTTAGTTCATTATAGAGAATTCCCAACCATTTGATAGATATGCATATATCAAAAATACAATTTAACATTTACAACTATTTGTGCTAGGGTGGTTACCCCTAATAAACCAGGAAAAGAAAATAATGTAATGGAATGGAAAATAAGATTATTGTTAAAATAAGTAATTTCTTGAAGTTTGCATTCAAATCCCATCATGCTCATTTCACATTGGAAGTAGTTTATGTAGTTTGTTATGTATTAGTTCTAATTGTATTGTGTTGTGAATACTCTTCTTGTTTTGTTAAACAGAGTCTACCAAGTGTGATAATTAATCTCAACAAATTGACTGCACTTATGTAATTGAATTATTAAAACTTACAAATCTTGATTGATGCTTCATGTAGTACATTTTGTACGTGGAAGTTTTGTAAGTTATTTATGTGGTTAGATAGGTTTTTTATGTTTGCACGTGCATATATTATGTCTGTGCATCCAAGCTTGATATTGTGTTGAGAGTAGGGACTATTTTAAAGAATTTTTCAGAGCTGTAGAAACAATGGGTTAAAATGTATACAATATTGTAAAGTCTTTTAGAGGGTTCTAAGCATTATCTTATGTATTTTTGTTATTTGAACTTTGGGATACAAAAGTTCATTTTTGGATTTAATGAAAATTTTAGTAAAATTGTACACTTTTGTATTAGATGTGAAGGAAACTTCTCTTAAAATTTTATCTGAAGATGCTGAAGTCTACATTTTATTGTAACATCCATTATTATACATAAAATGTGATGTACAATTGTTATTAAAATTTATTGCTTTAGCAGGTATCTGGGATTTGCATGTAAAAGTGCAATTGCACAACATCCAATTTCTTAATTGTAATGTGAACTTTAGAACTACATAAAATTGCATGGTATAATAGCTCCTGGTTGAAGAAAGTTGAAATAGAAACAACTCTCAACCAAAATTAAACTGATGAATAAGGAAGCCAAAAGAAAATATCAAACTTGCAAGTGTGTGAAATAATTTGCCCCAGAAAATCTAAAGTATTATTCATTATTCAGGAGACATGAATTAAATGTATAATATGACCAAAGAAATTATATTTAGTTGTCTTATTCTTGTAAATTAATAATTTAAATCCCCATGGTCGGTCTTTTATTTTTGTTATTTTGTGAAATTAAATTGCTGTATATGTGCATCAGATTTCACTTTGTTAGTATTTGTAAGATGCAATAAATTAATATGTAGAAAAGTAAGGAAAAGTTAAGTGACTACTCTGTATTATGGAGTTTTGTTTTTTTGTGAAAATAAATTAATTCTTGTTACATATCCTCAAATTCCTTGTGTAGTACTAGAATATTGTTTATTAAAATATAGCATGTTGAAGGTTAATTTGCATTATTTGAGAAGCAAAGAAAAAATTGTGCTCGTTTTTGATGATATTTATCATTGGAGCATTCTGTATCTGAGTATGATCTCATATTTTTAAACAGAAATTCAGAAAAGTTTATCAGACTTTCTTCCATCCCATTCCCTCACTTCCAGACTTTTTTTTTTTCTTTTCAGAACAGCAGGTGCACCAGGTGACATTACAGTTTTATTGAGCTGAGATAATAAGAAAATATATAATTTGAGTGAGATTAGGTTAACCTCATGAGGCTACATTTCTGTAATTTGTAGATTCAAGGTATTTATTACTCTTTGTTTGAAAAATATTTTTTTTGCTAAAAACTGAGTTTCATTGCCTGTAATTATAATTATCATTTTCTTTTTACAAATTGTTCCATAAAACAAAAGTTTAGAAGTATGACTAAAAAGTTTGCGAGACAATGACAAGCTATTTTTTGGTAGTCATGAATCTAAGGTTGTGAATATTCAGTATAGCTTTGCTCCAAAATAAGCAGAGGCATTTCATAAATTAGGGAATTTTTCTTGATTTGACAGTTAATTTAAATTTATTAAAGCTAGCTTTTGTTGTTTCAACTTCAGTGTTTGCTTGTAATTTATTGGTTTTGAATATTATTATGTGCAATGTAAAATGAAATGTATAATTTTTTATTTTCCATTAATTTTCTTTGAAATTTATTCAAGGTGGAATATAATGATGTGGCTGGAGGTATAAATAAACAATCAGATGATAATGAAAATGCAGAGAAGAGTGAAAGAGACAGATTCTCAGATGGAACTTGTGCCTCATCAAAAACTGAATGGCGTGATGTATTTTTGTAGTTCACTATGAATGTTTTAAAGCATAAGTATGAAATATAATTGTATGTAACTTATATTTGAGGTACCACTAAGTAGTCTAAAAATGACTTTCAATAGCCTAAAAACATATACTGTTAGTATCTTTTGAACTTCAATACATTTCAAAGTATGAAAAAAAAACTCATTTTGCTTGTAAGAGCTGATTCAGTTTTATATTATTCCATGTCACATATTTGAGAAACATTCTCAACAACGTCTAGTTGAATTTGATCTATACTTGCTCTGATAAAGGTAAAGATTGAACTTATCATGCATGAAAAATTTATTTTAAAACCTTCTTAAGTAAAATGGACATTTCTGAATAGCAAGAAACATGACATTGTTTTTATGAAAGGTTGTACAAACAAACTTGCTGTTCAGTTTTTGCTGTTGTATATATGGAAATAACTGCATTACATATACATGTTCTAGAATAAAAATTGTTCCTGTATTTAGTGATGAAAGTAGTGAAGTTATTTGGAGTTTTTAAAGTTATGTATTACATGTTTGTTTTATTTTTTTCACTACTAAGTTAGCTACTCTTTATATTAATGTAGAAAGCTTTATTTACTTTTGAACTTGTATTTCATTCATGACATATTATGGATTTGCTTTTCTCAAACATAAAATTTAGCCCAATAGTACCCCACTTGCAATCTGTCACTGAATATGCTTGATCGTTGAGAGATGAGGTATTTTAATGTGATGGTCATTCCCATTAATCATTGGTAAAATAGTAGCCCAAAAGTTTCTGATCAGTGTTTTAGAGACCTTTAAAACAACATTCTTAATATTATAGGATTTGACTGTGGTAGTAATGGGTCTTTTGTCTTACCATGTTCTATGTATATCCTTTTATTATTTGTTTAGTAAGTATGTGTTGTATAATCATTACCTAAGTTAGATACAGATAATTGTAAAACTTTTTACAATAGATAATGACTTATCATTATAACATTTTTTGGGTGAAGATATAAATCTTTAATTTCCTTTTAAATAAATAAGCTGTAGCATTTAAGTTAACAATACTTAATTTATAGTTAGTCACATAATAGTACTAGAGAACATTTATTATGTTGAGAAGAGGTTAAAAAGGATTGAAATAAATTATTTAATAACCTGTTTTTTCAATGTTAATAATATAACAAACATAATAACAAAAGTATTACGTCCATAGAACTCTTAAGGTACATGGAAATAGTATGTGCATAGTTTTATTTTAAAATTGATATTTGTTAAGACAGGCACTTAATTGTTTTTCTTCTGTTGTTATATTATGGATGTAAAATGCTTATTTCTGTTCCTTATGTTATATTCTAATTATTATTTTCCGATTCTCCAACTTTCCAAATCTGAAATTTAAATTTGTGTTGAATAGGGATCCGAGTTCTCTCAGTGTTCTATCTAAGACGCTGATATTGTTGTGTTCATTAAAGCACACAAATTATTTATTTACTTTTAAATGTTTCATGATAACAATCTTAGATTTAATTTTTTTAATTAGGTGATACATATACTGTCATTTCTTGTATTTTTAAATAATATTTTTAAAGTATTTTCTTTCTGTATATAAACTGACAGTTTTTCATTGTTTATGAAACTATGTAATGAGGTATTTTAAGTGTCTTTATAGTTGAGTTTGTGGGAGATTGCAGTGTAATAGAGATATAAAATAGTGGTATATATAACTAACAAAAATAAAAAAATTAAAGGTTTACAGTATCTATTATTAATAATTCATTACCAGTACAGTTGTAGTTCGATACAATTTCTGTTATAGATTGAATGAAACACTTTGTGAAGGACATTCAGGGACTTAGCAAGAGGAAAAAGACGAAAGCTCACTTTCAGGTTTGTGTTTTTATTAGTGTTTTTTTAGAGACCTTTAAGACAATATTCTTAATATTATAGGATTTGACTGTGGTAGTAATGGGTATTTTGTCTTACCATGTTCTATATATATCCTTTTATTATTTGTTTAGTAAATATGTAATGTATAATAATTACCTAAGTTAGATACAGATAATTGCAAAACTTTTTTGTAAGGAAGATATTTCGTGGGTGTGTACATAAATCAAGCTTTCCAGTACACCCTTTTTTAAAATTTAGTACAGTAATTTAAACCTCTTGTGACATCTGAATTGCTCACCAGTGTGGCTGAATCTGCTATAATATCCAGGTTTATGGAGAGTAAATTCTGTATCTTCTTCCTCCTTACAAAATTCCACACAACACATGATATCTGGTTCTTAGTTTTATAAAGGTGTCTTCTCCATGGATATCTTGCATTCTGTGGACAGATATTGTCAAATAAGGCTTGTTTAAGCTTGTTAGTCACTATAAGGTGTTTAAGTTAATATGAATAATTCTACTATTTTATGGAAGAGGGACAGTTCAGCCAACCTTCTAAACTCTGTATCTTCATAGCTGCTTACTATTAATAGACAAGTTCTTTTGGCAGTGAATTTTATTTTTGATGTTAATAAATCAAGATTTTGGCCTGTGCCCTGTATACTAGAAATTGTGACATCCTTTTCTAGCCTACCACCCAAATTCAATTTAATTACATTGCATAAGAGGGCCATCTTTTTAATCAAGATTTATACATTTCTTTATTGGTATATTGAACTGTTTTTTTAGTTTAGTGATGATGGTCATTTTTACCCTTTAATAAAAATATATTCAAAAAAGATCTGTTATATCTTTCAACTGATTTATGCTAAAATATTTAGATTAATATTACAAAACACAGATTTTTTATGCATTTTTATTAAATAGAAACTGGTTTTGAGAAAATCTCCATTAAAAGAGAAAAAAGTGTGAAATTTCTCTAATCCAAGAAGGTTTGTAATAATAATAAGCTTTGAATGCATTGTATCTTGAAGGTATCTTTAATATTATTGTTAGAGAGTAACATCTTCATGAAGGGTAGTTGTTTTGGACGGTATAATCACTGTTACTTGTGAGACTATGCATATTTATTTTACAGACCAAGAATGTAAGAATTACTAACTTCAGTATATTAAGAGACAGTTGTCCTCAGACTTTTTTATTATTATTATTATTCTCTACATACTCAAAGTAAATATCAGTGAAAGCACTACTCTTATGTGAGATCAGTGGTTAACTTAATTTGAATGATTATTCATATCTGGATTATTTCATTTGGTTCATATATTGGCTAAACTTCTCTGTTAAGAGAAACAGTTGCACATCAAATTCCTTCTATAAAATGCTTAACAGTTTAGTTTTTGAATGGTAATTTTCATTGTATCTATGATAGTGCTAAACTTAATTACACAGGATGAGAAGGCTGATCGTGGAGATCACATAACTTTACAAACTTTCTTGTTGGGGCAAAAGGACCTGTAATTATTCCAGTATGTTTAGCTATGTTTCTTACTTTGATAAACAGTTGTTGTTCAAAAATGCGGTTGTATTAATATTTGGATTGTAAATCTTTATAAGTCTAGTATATTATTTATTTTTGAATTTCACACAAAGCTACATGAGAGCTTCCCTAATTTAGAGGGAGGGCAGCTAGTCATCACCACCCACTGCCAATGTTTGGACTACTCTTTTACCAAGAAATAGTGGGATTGACTTTTACATTATAACATCCCCATGGCTGAAAGGGCAAGCATATTTGGGGCAACTAGGATTTGAATCCGTGACTTTCAGATTACGAGTCAAACACCTTAACCCACCAGGCCAGGTGGGTATACTATTTTGTTAATAATGCTGGTTTTATCGCAGTGATTGTTTTTGTTTTTCCCTAATCACAGCTTTAACATTGTGAATAAGGGAGATGGTACAGAGTGGTCTGGGGTGTGGTGTTGGGACTCTGTTCCTTTCCTAAGTGCTGTGCTGTGCAAATTGTTCTGCTTCTGTTAGGAATATTTACGATATTTCTCTTTGAAATGTTCGTTGTTTTGACTTTACAGTGTTTAATGATCTTGTTGTTATATAAGTATTTTACCTTGCAAATGACTGATAATATAATCTCAAGTGTGAGCCTACCAGTGACAAATTTCACTGTTGAATTGTTTGAAATCTTCTATGTGTAAACTGGTAGACAACTGCCAGGGAAGTAAAATCAACAGAATAAAATAGCTCGTGCTCATTTTATACACTTCACTGTGTCTTGATGATCTAGATATTTTCATAGGCACGGGTAATCTGTCGTCCGGCCTTGATGTTTCTCTTAGAGAGCAAAGGTTTCCTCCTTGCACACCTCCCATGTAAGTTAAACTTGTGCAGTCTCTTTCTGATTGTAGAGGCATGCACTTTCACATCAACAGTAGCCAGAACCTGCTGTAAATCCGTGCTGACATTTTAAAGTGTATGGAGACCTCCTATAGCATCTTGCGGTCTGCTCTCGGGGGTGAACTTGCTTAGACGACCAGACCTGGGCATGTTGGCAGTTGTTTTGAAAGTCCTCCACTTGTTGACTATTTTCCAGACAGTGGAATGGCTGATTTCAAAATCTTTTGGGATCTTTTTAAATCCCTTACCAGACTCATAAGCTGCTACAATTTTCTTTCTCAAGGCCTCAGACAGCTCTTTTGCTCTCATCATGGTGCTCAATCTCACTCCAACAGTCAGGCATGTAAATCATGCAATTTAAATCATCTCATTCTTATATTGTCTATATGTGTAAGTTATGGTCATTGTGATTTGGCTTTGATTATATCCTAATTCAAATTCTAGGTTGAATACATGATATGGATTGGATATGTAAAACAAACAAAGAAAAAAATAATGTAGTGTACGTGTGTGATACTTTGATGTGATCAGTGAATTGGATCTACTGATAACAGCAAATTTGTCCAGGAAGTATGGGGTACTGTATTTAACAAGTTTTTTAGTGTATATAAAATAAGGGGCAAGTGTGTACAATTAACAAAATCTTTATTAAAATAAAACAGAAATAAGGGATGATGTGCAGACTGTAACAGTTGATGTTTATGCTAAACTGTGCTTAGTTTTACAGGTTTCACTCTCAGGATTGATAACTGAAATCATTTAGACTGAAACTGTTTTAGTCATAACTTATTTTACTAATTATCTTTCCCCAGAAAAGATAACCATGTTTTGTCAATAATTTAAGTAAATCTCTCTATGCCAAAGAGAATGACAACTATTTTTATACTTTTGACCTCGCTTTGGTTCAGGGTTCTCAGACCATGACACAAACTGGACAACATTTCTATATCATCTAGAGCTTCAACAACAAGGAAGAACCAACAGTTGGTTCATGGAATTGGAGAAGTTGGTATGTATATGTAATAAAATATTGGAAATGAATATTACTTGTTAGTAATGGAGGATTAATAATCAAGTTAGCTGGCAACAGTTTAACATATTTAGCAAAGTTATGAAATGGATTGAAACTAAAGTGAAAACAAATTTTAATGTCATAAAACAATATATTAATTAAAGCAAAGAGGAAAGAATATAATATTTTAAATTCAAAAAAAGGGAAATAATGAACGTATCAGAAGCATTAAGCTAAAAAGATCCTAAAGGGGAAACCATACTTTTACCTCACTATCAAATTTTACCCATTTAAAAAATGTAAAAAATTTGGCATTTTGCCACATATTTTTCTTCTTTGTAACAATGTACACTTTTTAAACTTTTAAGTTTATTTTGTTTAATCTTTTTCGTACCATTCCCCAGTGTCACAATGATATATCTGTGAAATTACATGCAGCTTGCTTTAAATTACAAATTATGTTACCCATGAGCTATTACAACCTGTTCTTGTGCCTTTAGAACCATTTTTTATATTATAATTTTACTTACTCTAATCTTAACTAACCTAACAAATACACCTATATTTACATGTCAATTACTTTTACACTTATGCCTAAATAACAAACACTAAAAAAAGAAAGTACTCAACTAATCTCCTGTTTTTTTCTTGAACTTTTCTATTTGTTAGCTCTGTAACCAAACAAATTTCATACTTTTTTGAGGGGTGGTGGATAAAATAGGGTTGATGAGTTGGTTTGTAGATGTTTTTTGAATTTCACACAAAGCTACTCGAGGGCTATCTGTGCTAGCCATTCTTAATTTAGGACTGTTGGGCTACTCTTTTACCAACGAATAGTGGGATTGACCATGGGCGAGCATGTTTGGAATGACAGGGTTCCGAACCCACAACCCTCAGATTACGAGTCGCACGCCTTAACACGCTTCGCCATGCTGGGCCCATAAAAAGCTAGCATGTTTTGTGTGTAATATTTTACATTACTGGTAGTTTCATTACTACCACAATACAAATCTGTGTATTGATTATTGAAGGATCTATGTAGATGGCCTAGTGGTTATTATATCCAAACTTTGAATATGAGAATTCATGATTTATGACATGTCACAGAAACAAACTTGTTTACATACTTTGAGGCCATGGGTGCACTATGAGAGTGATCATCAAATCCCATTGTTTGGTCAGACAGGGTTATCACGAGTTGAGCAACTAACTTCCTTTTTGTTTATCTTTTGAATATTAGGGAAGGATGTGAAAAAACTGACCCATTATGTGCATGATTCTAAAACGAACAAAATACTGTTGTATATGAATTTCATGTTATACTTTGTCTTTATACCCAAGTTTGTATAAATGTCAGATAAAAAGGCTAGTTATGTTTTTTTATAAACTTCATGTGCCTTCATAACTGGTCTTTTAAAAGTACATTAGTGAATGCTTTGTATTGAACGAGGTTGTGTATTGCCTTCAATATATTTTTAACTTTATATTAATGTCACTCTGTTCCAGACTTGCTTTAGTTTTGTAATATTTGATATAAAAATATTAGGAGATTTTTGCAAACTGTAACAAAACAATATTGGACTTGTAAAACATACATTGAGAATAGTCCATAAATTCACTGTTAGCATTAGTTAAGGCTGTCACCGAGTGTAATATAATATGATACAGCTGTTTAATAGAAGTGTAATTTTTGTTTTAAAATTCCATCAAGTATATGTTCATCACTGTAATATTTTACTCTTGAACAAGTAGCAAAAAAATTGCGATGGTTTGTTTACAGATGTAAAATCAATAAAAAGGCATAATTGACAAGAACTTGATTGAGGGTCTTAACTTAAGAGAGACATATGTAAAGAATAGAAATATATTTTTGTATTTTATAATTTGTTAGAAGTACTTACTCTTTTTCATGTTTCTGTCAAACCTTTTTCTGTTGTTTGTATGTGTTGTTCATATAATCCATAGCATACCCTTTTTATGGTATAATAATATATACATATAGTGTACATCAACTTCATTGATTTACTTCTACAGCTATTTATTGCTGTTTAGCCATAACTAACATTTATCTATGCTTATACTTTTACAAAAAGCTTCTCCTAACATCCCACAAAAATCAAAGCACTAAGTGATGGAGATGACACAGAAAGAAGCTGAGCTATAAATACATCAGTACCTTAAAACGATTCTCTGACTTACTGTCAGTATATTTGGGATTTTTCAAGAAACTGAGGAAATTCTGTCACAAGAAAATTTCCACAGCATGAAGATGAGTTTAGAGTAGGAATGGTAAAATGAAATACTGCAGAAATATCATAAGAAAGATTTAATAACAATCTATATCCATCTACAAACTTCTAACATTATTTAATAATCAATATATTGTTGTATTTGTCTACTATTGTATTTTCAATCTTATCTGGTGCTCTTTTGCATTAAGGTGCAAGAAATATTACATAGTTATACATTTCTTTAACTTCGGAGAAAATTTTTCCTTTTTATTTCTTACTGAAATGTAAGAAAAATACAAAAAATAATTCAACAACTGAAAAAAAAAAATATTACACTGAATTATCCCTTCACCAAAGCAGCAGTATTTATTTCTCGTGCATAAAATTTTGTTTTTAAAATTTGGTTGTAACACTGAAGTTTTTCCAAATCACTAAAATCAAATTAAATTTGGGTGGAAATTAGGTAGGCTAGAAAAGGATGTTACAATTTCCAGTATACAGGGTACAGCCCAAAATCTTGATTTAATAACATCAAAAATAAAATTCACTGCCAAAAGATCTTGTCTATTAATAGTAAGCAGCTATGAAGATACAGAGTTTAGAAGGTTGGCTGAACTGTCCCTCTTCCATAAAATAGTAGAATTATTCATATTAACTTAAACACCTTATAGTGACTAACAAGCTTAAACAAGCCTTATTTGTCAATATCTGTCCACAAAATGCAAGATATCCATGGAAAAGACACCTTTATAAAATTAAGAACCAGATAATGTATTCACTATCATGTGTTGTGTGGAATTTTGTAAGGAGGAAGAAGGTACAGAATTTACTCTCCATAAGCCTGGATATTATAGCAGATTCAGCCACACTGGTGAGCAATTCAGAGGTCACAAGAGGTTTAAATTTCTATACTAAATTTTAAAAAAGGGTGTACTGGAAAGCTTGATTTACGTACAAACCCACTAAATATCTTCCTTACAAAAAAGTTTTACAATTATCTGTATCTAACTTGGGTAATGATTATACAACACATACCTACTAAACAAATAATAAAAGGATATATATAGAACATGGTAAGACAAAAGACCCTTTACTACCACAGTAAAATCCTATAATATTAAGAATGTTGTCTTAAAGATCTCTAAAAAATACTGATAAAAACACAAACCTGAAAGTGAGTCTTTCCTCTTGCTAAGTCCATACCCTGAATGTTCTTTCAATCAAAAATTGTTTCATTCAATCTATAACAACACAATAATAGTGTTTTGTTAGTTATATATTCCACTATTTTATATCTCTATTACACTGCAATCTCCCACACACTCAACTATAAAGACACTTAAAATACCTGATTACATAGTTTCATAAACAATGAACACTGTCAGTTTATATACAGAAATAAAATACTTTAAAAATATTATATAAAAACACAAGAAATGACAGTATATGCTTCACCTAATTAAAAAAACTCAAATCTAAGATTCTTATCATGAAACATTTAAAAGTAAATAAATAATTTGTGTGCTTTAATGAACACAACAATATCAGCAAGTGTCTCAGATAGAATACTGATCCAAATCTTTCTTAATATACAAACATATTCTTCCTATTATTGACAGAAAATTAATTTAGCACTGCCCAGAGAGCTCGGATCCCTATTCAACACAAATTTAAATTTCAGATTTGGAAAGTTGGAGAATCGGAAAATAATAATTAGAATATAACATAAGGAACAGAAATAAGCATTTTACATCCATAATATAACAACAGAAGAAAGACAATTAAGTGCCTGTCTTAACAAATATCAATTTTAAAATAAAACTATGCACATACTATTTCCATGTACCTTAAGAGTTCTCTGGACGTAATACTTTTGTTATTATGTTTGTTATATCATTAACATTGAAAAACAGGTTATTAAATAATTTATTTCAATCCTTTTTAACCTCTTCTCAACATAATAAATGCTCTCTAGTACTATTATGTGACTAAATATAAATTAAGTATTGTTAACTTAAATGCTACAGCTTATTTATTTAAAAGGAAATTAAAGATTTATATCTTCACCCAAAAAATGTTATAATGATAAGTCATTATCTATTGTAAAAAGTTTTACAATTATCTGTATCTAACTTAGGTAATGATTATACAACACATACTTACTAAACAAATAATAAAAGGATATATATAGAACATGGTAAGACAAAAGACCCATTACTACCACAGTCAAATCCTATAATATTAAGAATGTTGTTTTAAAGGTCTCTAAAACACTGATCAGAAACTTTTGGGCTACTATTTTACCAATGATTAATGGGAATGACCATCACATTAAAATACCTCATCTCTCAACGATCAAGCATATTCAGTGACAGATTGCAAGTGGGGTACTATTGGGCTAAATTTTATGTTTGAGAAAAGCAAATCCATAATATGTCATGAATGAAATACAAGTTCAAAAGTAAATAAAGCTTTCTACATTAATATAAAGAGTAGCTAACTTAGTAGTGAAAAAATAAAACAAACATGTAATACATAACTTTAAAACTCCAAATAACTTCACTACTTTCATCACTAAATACAGGAACAATTTTATTCTAGAACATGTATATGTAATGCAGTTATTTCCATATATACAACAGCAAAACTGAACAGCAAGTTTGTTTGTACAACCTTTCATAAAACAATGTCATGTTTCTTGCTATTCAGAAATGTCCATTTTACTTAAGAAGGTTTTAAAATAAATTTTTCATGCATGATAAGTTCAATCTTTACCTTTATCAGAGCAAGTATAGATCAAATTCAACTAGACGTTGTTGAGAATGTTTCTCAAATATGTGACATGGAATAATATAAAACTGAATCAGCTCTTACAAGCAAAATGAGTTTTTTTTTCATACTTTGAAATGTATTGAAGTTCAAAAGATACTAACAGTATATGTTTTTAGGCTATTGAAAGTCATTTTAGACTACTTAGTGGTACCTCAAATATAAGTTACATACAATTATATTTCATACTTATGCTTTAAAACATTCATAGTGAACTACAAAAATACATCACGCCATTCAGTTTTTGATGAGGCACAAGTTTCATCTGAGAATCTGTCTCTTTCACTCTTCTCTGCATTTTCATTATTATTTTCATTGTTTATTTATACCTCCAGCCACATCATTATATTCCACCTTGAATAAATTTCAAAGAAAATTAATGGAAAATAAAAATTATACATTTCATTTTACATTGCACATAATAATATTCAAAACCAATAAATTACAAGCAAACACTGAAGTTGAAACAACAAAAGCTAGCTTTAATAAATTTAAATTAACTGTCAAATCAAGAAAAATTCCCTAATTTATGAAATGCCTCTGCTTATTTTGGAGCAAAGCTATACTGAATATTCACAACCTTAGATTCATGACTACCAAAAAATAGCTTGTCATTGTCTCGCAAACTTTTTACTCATACTTCTAAACTTTTGTTTTATGGAACAATTTGTAAAAAGAAAATGATAATTATAATTACAGGCAATGAAACTCACAGTTTCTAGCAAAAAAAATATTTTTCAAACAAAGAGTAATAAATACCTTGAATCTACAAATTACAGAAATGTAGCCTCATGAGGTTAACCTAATCTCACTCAAATTATATATTTTCTTATTATCTCAGCTCAATAAAACTGTAATGTCACCTGGTGCACCTGCTGTTCTGAAAAGAAAAAGAAAAAATCTGGAAGTGAGGGAATGGGATGGAAGAAAGTCTGATAAACTTTTGTGAATTTCTGTTTAATGCTTGAATAAAGTTGTTGGAAAGGTTCACAAGGATGATGGCATTGTAGAAGGTCCAAAGGAAAATTTGTCCTCCCACTAGGAAACAACAGGATAGAAAAATAAAAATATGAGATCATACTCAGATACAGAATGCTCCAATGATCAAAAACGAGCACAATTTTTTCTTTGCTTCTCAAATAATGCAAATTAACCTTCAACATGCTATATTTTAATAAACAATATTCTTGTACTACACAAGGAATTTGAGGATATGTAACAAGAATTAATTTATTTTCACAGGTAAACAAAACTGCATAATACAGAGTAGTCACTTAACTTTTCCCTACTTTTCTACATATTAATTTATTGCATCTTACAAATACTAACAAAGTGAAATCTGATGCACATATACAGCAATTTCATTTCACAAAATAACAAAAATAAAAGACCGACCATGGGGATTTAAATTATTAATTTACAAGAATAAGACAACTAAATATAATTTCTTTGGTCATATTATACATTTAATTCATGTCTCCTGAATAATCAATAATACTTTAGATTTTCTGGGGCAAATTATTTCACACACTAGCAAGTTTGATATTTTCTTTTGGTTTCCTTATTCATCAGTTTAATTTTGGTTGAGAGTTGTTTCTATTTCAACTTTCTTCAACCAGGAGCTATTATACCATGCAATTTTATGTAGTTCTAAAGTTCACATTACAATTAAGAAATTGGATGTTGTGCAATTGCACTTTTACATGCAAATCCCAGATACCTGCTAAAGCAATAAATTTTAATAACAATTGTACATCACATTTTATGTATAATAATGGATGTTACAATAAAATGTAGACTTCAGCATCTTCAGATAAAATTTTAAGAGAAGTTTCCTTCACATCTAATACAAAAGTGTACAATTTTACTAAAATTTTCATTAAATCCCAAAAATGAACTTTTGTATCCCAAAGTTCAAATAACAAAAATACATAAGATAATGCTTAGAACCCTCTAAAAGACTTTACAATATTGTATACATTTTAACCCATTGTTTCTACAGCTCTGAAAAATTCTTTAAAATAGTCCCTACTCTCAACACAATATCAACCTTGGATGCACAGACATAATATATGCACGTGCAAACATAAAAACCTATCTAACCACATAAATAACTTACAAAACTTCCACAAACAAAATGTACTACATGAAGCATCAATCAAGATTTGTAAGTTTTAATAATTCAATTACATAAGTGCAGTCAATTTGTTGAGATTAATTATCACACTTGGCAGACTCTGTTTAACAAAACAAGAAGAGTATTCACAACACAATACAATTAGAACTAATACATAACAAACTACATAAACTACTTCCAATGTGAAATGAGCATGATGGGATTTGAATGCAAACTTCAAGAAATTACTTATTATTCTCTGTTACTTATTTTAACAATAATCTTATTTTCCATTCCATTACATTATTTCCTTTTCCTGGTTTATTAGGGGGTAACCACCCTAGCACAAATAGTTGTAAATGTTAAATTGTATTTTTGATATATGCATATCTATCAAATGGTTGGGAATTCTCTATAATGAACTAAACAAGTGCTAAACATGTCACCCATTGCACCATGACTTGCAACTGCAGCGAGAAGCCACTGCATTAACATTGCATGCATATATTATCAACATAAAGTGCAATCAACATTGGTATATTCTCAAAGATTACATAAATTCAATTTTTAATGTTAATGCTTCCTTTGTCAGCATTAACAATAACTTTGTGGACACCATCTTTTGACTTGTACATATAAATTAAAAAAGTAAAGTATGAAAGATCAAGTTATAATACAAAAAAAAGTTTAAAGCATAGATCTAAGGCCTATATTTAGTAGCCCTCAGAATGAATTTTAAATGCTTTCCTCAACCTTACTTTTAGTCATGTGGTTTGAAAATGATGTTTTCTAAAATAATTACTGTTTTTAATGTTGTAACTTTTTCTTCAGTTTAGTTGTTTAATTTCAATCTTGTTCCATGACTGAATTTACTTTTTACATGCACATCTTTAATACGTATAAATGGCTTATTGTGGGTGATAACTCACAAATTTACATAGTACCCTAATTTTATTACACATATATAATTACACACCTTTCTCCTTCTGGTATCATACTGGCATCTCCATCTTTCTTGTGTATATCCTGCTCCAAAACAATTTTGTTGGAACTCTTTTCAAATGACTTGCAAGTCTCTTCCAGAGACATTGTAACCTTGAAGTCTTTTACATGCCCACAGATCATCTGCAAAAAATGAGTAATATCCATTTCTAGTAGGTTTTCCTGGCAGATTCCTTCCACAACTGCTTCAACATCTTGTTTTTCAAGGTGGTGACCTTGATTTACCTAGGTAAATCAGCAAAAACAAAACAAAACATGAATTAAACATCTGCATAATCTTCAACTAAAAATGTTTTTTAAGTTGTATTTGTATTTTAGCATGCATATTACTTTAATTGACAATAAAATAGTATTGTAAACATTAATTTTAAGTTTCACACACATATAAATGATATTTTGCTTGGATTCCATCATATATATATATTTTACTTAATAAAAAATTAGCAAACCAAATCTGAAACATCAAAAACTAAAGCACGAAAGTTGAAGGGGAAAAAAAACATCAGTGAGAAAGAGATATAGCATCTTCTAAATGTGACATTCTCATCTGAAGTTGAAGTTTCAGCTAACGTTTAAATAGCTCTGACAGAAACACTACAAAATCAGGTGGAAATGTAAAGGGAAAAATGCTCTTTCTGTTGGTTATAAACAGGAATTAAAGAGTAGTATGTGGAACTAGATAAGAACTTTTAAAAGATGTGGGAGAAACCACTCTATGATTTTACAAGATCAATACTTTTTTATGAATCTGCTAAAGGTGCGAAATTCTTATTTCATATTTAGCTTGTATGTATTTTAAATTTGCGTTTCTAATTAGTTGGCTACTTGTAGTGGTGGGCATAATAAAATATTAACTGAGCAATAAGACAACTAGACACACAAAAATCAATATTTAACTTTTTTTTCTTTACATTTCCTTTTAAATTAAGAAATTAATATATATAAAATACTAAACTATAAATTACAAGCTATGTCTTGATGACAACTTCATTAACATCTGTAGTAAAATGTTGCTTAATAAAATTTTGAAATAATGCTCCAAAATTTGACTAGTGTACTTTGATCCACTTAGTGAAAAAGGTTAAACATGTACTTTTGTAGTCACTTATTCGAAGACATTCTTTGTCACAATTTATCAACAACAATGTGAATACCAACTGTTGTTGATACATCAAGACAAAGACATACTGGTAAATTGCAAAAACATATGATCATGTCTCAAATAGTCAACTTCTTCAAAACCACAAAGGATCTGACGATTCAACTCTATCATATGAAGAACACTACAAAAAATTATCACATGATATCTGAGTGTTAATACTTTCTCACTCTGAAAATGTATTTCTGATAGGTACTTATCTTCCTCCCCTCACCTAAATCTTTCTTAATCCTGGTCTGCCATTTAAGCATTGTTAAAAAAATATTTTGTAAAACTGCACCAATCAGTTTTGCACCATTTCAGAATATGTGCTGATAATGCAACTACTTCTCATCAAGCATACAGGTAGCTCCCTCAACTATTCAAGAACAATCCTAACTTTTAAAAAATTGTGCAGGCACAAACTATAAACCCAAGAATCTTAGTGAGAGGAAGGGTGTAAAAGTAGATGAGAGAATATAAGTAGTTACTGGGAGTATATTTTCAGATTAAGAAAGTGTTAGATTCTGAAACATTACAACCTTCCTCTCACACAAAGCTGGAATCATACATTGCCAAGTTGGAAGGACTAGTGAAGGACATCAATCGTACACCAAACTGAAATCAACTGCACTGAAAGAACAGGTATACTAGAATATGAAAAGAAAGTGTACTTATGGGATACCACATTATTTCTGGAACAGGAATAAACAGTGATATAATTGGGTCTGAACTGAATTGACAGGCACAATAAAAGATATATAGCACTGAATCACTATAGGAAATACTGGATAACTATGACAAGATACAGTAAGGAGTTGAGAAAAATAGGAAGGCTTGTGTGTATGCAATGTTAAGGAAAGTGCCTTTGGTTACATTTGTTTATGCCAAGTGTCGTCAATCTGGAAAAAACATCCAGTGGAAACACCTCATATAAGACTTAGCAATAAAAAAAAACATCAGGGTGAAGTGCCCTGGACATGTAGGATTCATAACTAGACCTCTGTCCACATCAATTATAAGAAACAAGATGCAATACCAAACATAGTGACAGTGAGTTGTATCATAATGCCAGTAAATGAGCTAGAGAAAAACAGCAATAAGTAGCTAGGGCTTGAAAAGCACAAAAATGTATTTGGATAGGCCAAGTGCAGTTTGCCTAAGCAAAAAACATCCAGAAGTGCCTTGCATAAGAAACATATGATCTGTTCAGTCAAAACATCCAGGAGCAGCATCTTGGATACTGAATATTATTGTACAATTCATTATTTTGTACTGTAACCATAAGAAAAACTACAGCTCTCTTTTTCACTTAGTGGATACACATGGGCTAGAAAGTGGTTTTCCAACACCCACTCGAGAAGAAATCTTTATGACCTACCACTCTGACAAGTTAGAACCAGAAGTGGTAAGGACTCCCATTCTCCACTAGAAGAAACGTAGCAAAGAAGGAGGCCAGAAGAACAACACACTGAGGACAGTGCAATGGGTGTCCATAATTCCCTATTTGAAAAGCAGATAAAGCCTGAGTGGGGATGGGCAGAAAAAACAACATACATACATACATACATTATGAGTGAGAGAGAGATACATATACAAGCTGCCAGTAGTTTTACAGACTTACAGAAACACCCCATATCAATATAATTATTGAATTCTAGTGCAAGTATAACATGGAGCACATCTGACCATATAAGACCTGTCAGCATGCGAGACCCTGAAATACATTATTTATCAACTAAAAATATGTGTGAAAAGTAATATTCTGGTCTAGCACAGTCAAAGGTGATGAGACGTGTAGAATCATCACAGAAGGCAAACAATACCTATCCTAGGTCATGCATATAATGTGCAACAAACGTATAGTGAGGTATTCACATTCGAGCCTGAATGATATCCTCCAAAGACTGGCAAACAGATAAAAGTGATAGTTATATGATGAGAAGAAACATTGTGTTATTGGCGACCTTCTACGGACAAATCCGAATAAGCAATCATACAAGTTGATAAACTTAACCAGTGAGTACAATGGGGACATAGGGAATCCTTGGAATAAATAGACAGAAATAACAACATGAATCGAGGTATTATGGACCACACAACATCTTAGGGAACAAATTGGAACAGCTGATACAAACAAACTCTGATCAAACAACCAGGCAAAGAACTGGTAAATAAGATATACAAAAGGACAGGAAGGATGAAAGCCACAGCAAATGGACCAAGATATGAAGAAAACCACTGCCTCTGGTATAAAGACAAGGAGAAAGGAAGAATGGAATGGAAGAGGAAAGATGCTACATGATGAGCAAGTCGATGCTGATGCAAAAGCCACATGAGAAAGTGGAATTCAGTGACAATGGTATGAACTACATCTGATTGCAATTGTCAGAGGAGAGACTGAGACAAAGGAAAGGCCAGGGGATGTTGCTCCAGTGAAGGCGAAAGTAGAGGGAACCATGACTGAGCAGGCCAATACAGAGTAGTGAGAAAGAAAAAAGTTGTCATCTGGATAAGGGGAAAAAGACTCTGAAGAAGAGTCTGATTTGAGTGCAGATACATAAGTGAAGACTACTAGGTAGTTCTAGTAGGCCCAGTGAAGAAGATTCATAGTCTGAAAATAAAGATCTAAATTTAGTTATCCTTGCTTAGTGATATAGCTGATAACAGTGGAATAATCAGTTTGAACCACAACCACCTGGCAAACCACCTTGCAGAGGAAATAATACAGAGTCCAATAAACTGCAAAACGTTCCAGGATATATCAAATGGAAAGAAGTCTCCTCAATAAACAACCAACCAGAAATCTCTTGGGAATTGAGGAAAGCTCCCCTCACCCAATCCACACTTGGTATATGAAGATAAGCAACCATCATGATTTGATCATTCAGAGTTCCAGGGAAAAAAAACCCTCTTAAGTGAGAGGTAATACTCCATGGTAAAGCACAGTGACTTCAGTTAAAAAGTTCAACTTGGACAATTCTATAACAGGTCTCCAAACATCTGTCTTTTGAGGGACAACAATTAGATGGGAATTACACTCAAGGGGAATGAGTAACACCCATTTGGCAGCCCCTTTGTGTAGTAAATCTTGAACAGACCAATCTTTGAAGAAAAATGATCCCAAAGAGGAGGAAGGAAGGAAATAGATAGATAGGTAGAAACCTTCAGACAGAACTTAGAGCCCAATAGAATTGTCATGAAGTACAGCAATATAAATTAATAAACAACATTTGACATACAAAACCATTATGGAACTTATATGTTAAAAAACAATTATCAAACTTACAAGTCCACTAAAGAAAAGGATAAAGGACACAACAGAAAAACCTATCTTGGAGGAAAAGACAACAAGTTAACAATAAGAAAATTTGACTCAAATTTCATTAGTAATGAAAACGAAATTACAACTTAATCCTTTTGCTACAGGCTCAGTATAATATACACAAGTTCTACACATTTGCACATGTCAAGTATTTATGCTAACTTTTGACACAACGTTCATATCTTCACTAAATTAGGTAGGTATTTAGTAAAGATTACAGGTATTTTGTATAAAAGAATCAGATTTTTTTATGAAATATTTATGCTAAAGATTTGTTAGTGGAAATAGAGTCTGTTTTGTTACTAGTCTGACTACAATGTGTTAAGATCTGGAAATTTTTTATATCTCAGTGGTTGGTTGGTTGATTTCGTGTTTTATGGCACAAAGGAGCTAGGCTATCTGCGCCCAACATCCGGAAAAAAGGTAAAATTAAAGTAAATGTAGTAAAATTCATAAAAGGACATGAAAGTAAAACAAAACAGCAAGTAAAAACATAAATAGCATAAAACCAATGTTTACATCTAGTCTACAACGTTAAGAGAAAAACTACAGTAACAAAATTCGTAACGAGCTGTCTGTAGCATAATGGTAATTATCATAACCCGCCAAGAAGACTAACAGGTAAGTACAAGAACCACCGTCAGTCACCTGAAGTTGGCCTTTCCAGTCCTGGTTCTGGGATATGTGTCATTACAGCCACTATCAAAAGTAGGTAATAAAAGTGTTAAAAGACATGTAGCAAAATTGTAATAAAACTCGCCAGGACGACTGACGAGTAGTTTAAACAGCAGCATTAGTCACCTGAAGTTGGCCTTTCCAGTTCTGGAATTTAATGTTATGGCCATTTTCTAATTTCAAATTGAACTAGAGATTGTGACTCTTAAAGTGGAACCACAATAAAAAAAATTAAATGAAGAAATATAAAACATTTAAATGACATTAAAAAGATTAATGGCTGTTAAAAAACTAAAAACATTATCAAGGTGGACAGTGTCACCTTCACCAATAACACTGTCTAATGTTATGGAAAACCTTGGGACAGAACATGTTTAAAATAGTGCCGTTGAGAGTCATAAGGATGGCAAGAAAGTACAATGTAGCTTATAGTAATCTGAGTGTTATACAAACTACACATCGGTGCATCAGTTCCAGATAAAAGGAAACGATGTGTTAAAAAACTGCGACCAATGCGTAGTCCAGTCAGAACAACTTCCTCCTTCCGAACCTTACGGAAGCAAGGCAGCCAAACTCCACTATAGGGTTTTATTTGGAAAATAAATACTGATGAGAGAGAAAGTTCCATATCAGGTTTTCTTTAATCGTTTTTTCAACATGCATTACTCTTACAAGTAAACCTTCAACTTCTTTACAGACATCCTAAAATATAGTAGTATCTTTTAACATCAAAACAGTTTACATAAAACTTACCATCATGTCCAACTTCTGTCAGGATTTTTACAGTCTCATGAGACGTGTCCATTTTCACCATACTTGAAGCAACCAGATTTACTTCTCCCGTCCCCACCTACATTAGGACAATCTTGTGACACGTGCCCATCTTCACCACACTTACAACATCCTGTTAAGATGGTTAAAGGAATACTATGTAACTATATGCATGTATTGTCACCCTAACTGAAAATAAATTAAAACTTAAGACAGAATTTAAGAAGAATATAATGTTACATATTTTTCATGTTGATTTAAAAAATTTATAATAATCTATATTAGTGTTGCAAGTTGAAAGGATTAGGTAGATTTGATACATTCTCAAACTAAGGAGTCATGTTAAAGCAGAAATTTAAATTCTAACAAAGTAACAGGATGCAGAAACTAAAACCATGTTTAAAACAACTGGGTGCTGAAAAAGAAAATATACTTACCCTACTCAAAGGCAGTGTGAAGATTGAAAAAAATAGATTAGAGTTAAAACTCAGCAGGAAATAAAGCAGGTTTTATGAAAGACATGTGAGAATCATCCACATGTACTAACATACAGATAATATCCAAACTGAAGGAGTTGGCTTATCCACACTGTAATAGTAGCATGCAACAGATCTAGACAGTGAGGGGTTCAACGGTAGAATAAAAAAAATAGCAGGAGCCCTTAAAATACGTACGTGCCAAATAACACCAAGACAAGATGCAAAAGATGAGTCTAAATGAGTATATAGGAAAGAAACAGGAGGGAGGGAAATAGGATGAAAAGTACAATCACCATCCCAAGTAACAGAAGTCTTAGAAAAGAAGCCAGGTCTGGGTAAAGTAAGTACAAGTACAATGTAAGACTGTGAAAAACACTAATGATATTAAAATCAGACCAATGGAGACCATAGGTAAGGAGATGGAAATATGTCTAGAAGCCAATAATTCAAACAGAGCATGTGTCAGAGAATATAAAATCATTGTCAGGTCCCAACGAGGCATGAAAAGGGTCGGAATAAAGTGGGGAAGGCAAAATGTAGAAAACTAAGCTATCCAATAACCAGCTAGAGTGAAAATTGATAGTCCATAGCTAAACAACCACGTGAAAAGGACTGAGCAGTGAGTCACCATAGAACAGGAAGGAAGTGGTAGACAAAACAGTGGTGAAAAGTTTGCCACTTCTGTTGACAGAAAGAAGAAAAAAAAACGAAGGACAAGAGGAATGTGATATAGAAAGTGGTACACATTTGGAAAGTATAGATGGTTATGGACCAGGCAAATCCCATATATGAAGATGAAAGGATAACACCCCTAGATGAACACAATGTATGATTTTTATTTTCCAACTTTCCAAATCTGAAATTTAAATTTGTGTTGAATAGGGATCCGAGCTCTCTGGGCAGTGCTAAATTCATTTTCTGTCAATAATAGGAAGAATATGTTTGTATATCAAGAAAGATGTGGGTCACTATTCTATCCGAGACAATATCACCATATTGTTGTGTTCATTAAAGCACATAAATTATTTATTTACTTTTAGATGTTTCATGATAACAATCTTAGATTTAATTTTTTTAATTAGGTGAAACATATACTGTCATTTCTTGTAATTTTATATAATATTTCTAAAGTATTTTCTTTCTGTATGTAAACTGACAGTGTTCATTGTTTATGAAACTATGTAATCAGGCTTTTAAGTGTCTTTATAGTTGACTGTGTGGGAGATTGCAGTGTAATAGAGATATAAAATAGTGGTATATATAACTAACAAACACTTTGTGAAGGACATTCAGGGTATGGACTTAGCAAGAGGAAAGCTCACTTTCAGGTTTGTGTTTTTTAGAGACCTTTAAGACAACATCCTTAATATTATAGGATTTGACTGTGGTAGTAATGGGTCTTTTGTCTTACCATGTTCTATATATATCCTTTTATTATTTGTTTAGTAAATATGTAAGGTATAATAATTACCTAAGTTAGATACAGATAATTGCAAAACTTTTTTGTAAGGAAGATATTTCGTGGGTGTGTACATAAATCAAGCTTTCCAGTACACCCTTTTTTAAAATTTAGTACAGTAATTTAAACCTCTTGTGACATCTGAATTGCTCACCAGTGTGGCTGAATCTGCTATAATATCCAGGTTTATGGAGAGTAAATTCTGTACCTTCTTCCTCCTTACAAAATTCCACACAACACATGATATCTGGTTCTTAGTTTTATAAAGGTGTCTTTTCCATGGATATCTTGCATTCTGTGGACAGATATTGTCAAATAAGGCTTGTTTAAGCTTGTTAGTCACTATAAGGTGTTTAAGTTAATATGAATAATTCTACTATTTTATGGAAGAGGGACAGTTCAGCCAACCTTCTAAACTCTGTATCTTCATAGCTGCTTACTATTAATAGACAAGTTTTTTTGGCAGTGAATTTTATTTTTGATGTTATTAAATCAAGATTTTGGGCTGTACCCTGTATACTGGAAATTGTAACATCCTTTTCTAGCCTACCTAATTTCCACCCAAATTTAATTTGATTTTAGTGATTTGGAAAAACTTCAGTGTTACAACCAAATTTTAAAAACAAAATTTTTTGCACGAGAAATAAATACTGCTGCTTTGGTGAAGGGATAATTCATTGTAATATTTTTTTTTTTCAGTTGTTGAATTATTTTTTGTTTATTTCTTGCTGAAATGTAAGAAAAATAAAGAAAAAATTTTCTCCGAAGTTAAAGAAATGTATAACTATGTAATATTTCTTGCACCTTAATGCAAAGAAGCACCAGATAAGATTGAAAATACAATAGTAGACAAATACAACAATATATTGATTATTAAATAATGTTAGAAGTTTGTATATGGATATAGATTGTTATTAGATATTTCTGCAGTATTTCATTTTACCATTCCTACTCTAAACTCATCTTCATGCTGTGGAAATTTTCTTGTGACAGAATTTGCTCAGTTTCTTGAAAAATCCCAAATATACTGACAGTAAGGCAGAGAATCGTTTTAAGGTACTGATGTATTTATAGCTCAGCTTCTTTCTGTGTCATCTCCATCACTTAGTGCTTTGATTTTTGTGGGATGTTAGGAGAAGCTTTTTTGTAAAAGTATAAGCATAGATAAATGTTAGTTATGGCTAAACAGCAATAAATAGCTGTAGAAGTAAATCAATGAAGTTGATGTACACTATATGTATATATTATTATACCATAAAAAGGGTATGCTATGGATTATATGAACAACACATACAAACAACAGAAAAAAGGTTTGACAGAAACATGAAAAAGAGTAAGTACTTCTAACAAATTATAAAATACAAAAATATATTTCTATTCTTCACATATGTCTCTCTTAAGTTAAGACCCTCAATCAAGTTCTTGTCAATTATGCCTTTTTATTGATTTTACATCTGTAAACAAACCATTGCAATTTTTTTGCTACTTGTTCTTGAGTAAAATATTACAGTGATGAACATATACTTGATGGAATTTTAAAACAAAAATTACACTTCTATTAAACAGCTGTATCATATTATATTACACTCGGTGACAGCCTTAACTAATGCTAACAGTGAATGTATGGACTATTCTCAATGTATGTTTTACAAGTCCAATATTGTTTTGTTACAGTTTGCAAAAATCTCCTAATATTTTTATATCAAATTATACTTTACAATTACCATATTACAAATATAACAAAACTAAAGCAAGTCTGGAACAGAGTGACATTAATATAAAGTTAAAAATATATTGAAGGCAATACACAACCTCGTTCAATACAAAGCATTCACTAATGTAATTTTAAAGACCAGTTATGAAGGCACATGAAGTTTATAAAAAAACATAACTAGCCTTTTATCTGACATTTATACAAACTGGGTATAAAGACAAAGTATAACATGAAATTCATATACAACAGTATTTTGTTTGTTTTAGAATCATGCACATAATGGGTCAGTTTTTCACATCCTTCCCTAATATTCAAAAGATAAACAAAAAGGAAGTTAGTTGCTCAACTCGTGATAACCCTGTCTGACCAAACAATGGGATTTGATGATCACTCTCATAGTGCACCCATGGCCTCAAAGTATGTAAACAAGTTTGTTTCTGTGACATGTCATAAATCATGAATTCTCATATTCAAAGTTTGGATATAATAACCACTAGGCCATCTACATAGATCCTTCAATAATCAATACACAGATTTGTATTGTGGTAGTAATGAAACTACCAGTAATGTAAAATATTACACACAAAACATGCTAGCTTTTTATGGGCCCAGCATGGCGGCGTGTTAAGGCGCGTGCGACTTCGTAATCTGAGGGTTGTGGGTTCGCAACCCTGTCATTCCAAACATGCTCGCCCTTTCAGCCATGGTCAATCCCACTATTTGTTGCTAAAAGAGTAGCCCAACAGTCCTAAATTAAGAATGGCTAGCACAGATAGCCCTTGAGTAGCTTTGTGTGAAATTCAAAAACATCTACAAACCAACTCATCAACCCTATTTTATCCACCACCCCTCAAAAAAGTATGAAATTTGTTTGGTTACAGAGCTAACAAATAGAAAAATTCAAGAAAAAAACAGGAGATTAGTTGAGTACTTTATTTCTTTTTTTAGTGTTTGTTATTTAGGCATAAGTGTAAAAGTAATTGACATGTAAATATAGGTATATTTGTTAGGTTACTTAAGATTAGAGTAATAAAATTATAATATAAAAAATGGTTCTAAAGGCACAAGAACAGGTTGTAATAGCTCATGGGTAACATAATTTGTAATTTAAAGCAAGCTGCATGTAATTTCACAGATATATCATTGTGACACTGGGGAATGGTACGAAAAAGATTAAACAAAATAAACTTAAACGTTTAAAAAGTGTACATTGTTACAAAGAAGAAAAATATGTGGCAAAATGCCAAATTTTTTACATTTTTAAAACGGTAAAATTTGATAGTGAGGTAAAAGTATGGTTTCCCCTTTAGGATCTTTTTAGCTTAATGCTTCTGATACAATCATTATTTCCCTTTTTTTGAATTTAAAATATTATATTCTTTCCTCTTTGTTTTAATTAATATATTGTTTTATGACATTAAAATTTGTTTTCACTTTAGTTTCAATCCATTTCATAACTTTGCTAAATATGTTAAACTGTTGCCAGCTAACTTGATTATTAATCCTCCATTACTAACAAGTAATATTCATTTCCAATATTTTATTACATATACATACCAACTTCTCCAATTCCATGAACCAACTGTTGGTTCTTCCTTGTTGTTGAAGCTCTAGATGATATAGAAATGTTGTCCAGTTTGTGTCATGGTCTGAGAACCCTGAACCAAAAGCGAGGTCAAAAGTATAAAAATAGTTGTCATTCTCTTTGGCATAGAGAGAGATTTACTTAAATTATTGACAAAACATGGTTATATTTTCTGGGGAAAGATAATTAGTAAAATAAGTTATGACTAAAACAGTTTCAGTCTAAATGATTTCAGTTATCAATCCTGAGAGTGAAACCTGTAAAACTAAGCACAGTTTAGCATAAACATCAACTGTTACAGTCTGCACATCATCCCTTATTTCTGTTTTATTTTAATAAAGATTTTGTTAATTGTACACACTTGCCCCTTATTTTATATACACTAAAAAACTTGTTAAATACAGTACCCCATACTTCCTGGACAAATTTGCTGTTATCAGTAGATCACATCAAAGTATCACACACGTACACTACATTATTTTTTCTTTGTTTGTTTTACATATCCAATCCATATCATGTATTCAACCTAGAATTTGAATTAGGATATAATCAAAGCCAAATCACAATGACCATAACTTACACATATAGACAATATAAGAATGAGATGATTTAAATTGCATGATTTACATGCCTGACTGTTGGAGTGAGATTGAGCACCATGGTGAGAGCAAAAGAGCTGTCTGAGGCCTTGAGAAAGAAAATTGTAGCAGCTTATGAGTCTGGTAAGGGATTTAAAAGATCCCAAAGATTTTGAAATCAGCCATTCCACTGTCTGGAAAATAGTCAACAAGTGGAGGACTTTCAAAACAACTGCCAACATGCCCAGGTCTGGTCGTCTAAGCAAGTTCCCCCCCGAGAGCAGACCGCAAGATGCTATAGGAGGTCTCCATACACTTTAAAATGTCAGCACGGATTTACAGCAGGTTCTGGCTACTGTTGATGTGAAAGTGCATGCCTCTACAATCAGAAAGAGACTGCACAAGTTTAACTTACATGGGAGGTGTGCAAGGAGGAAACCTTTGCTCTCTAAGAGAAACATCAAGGCCAGGCGACAGATTACCTTCCAGTACCCGTGCCTATGAAAATATCTAGATCAGCAAGACACAGTGAAGTGTATAAAATGAGCACGAGCTATTTTATTCTGTTGATTTTACTTCCCTGGCAGTTGTCTACCAGTTTACACATAGAAGATTTCAAACAATTCAACAGTGAAATTTGTCACTGGTAGGCTCACACTTGAGATTATATTATCAGTCATTTGCAAGGTAAAATACTTATATAACAACAAGATTATTAAACACTGTAAAGTCAAAACAACGAACATTTCAAAGAGAAATATCTTAAATATTCTTAACAGAAGCAGAACAATTTGCACAGCACAGCACTTAGGAAAGGAACAGAGTCCCAACACCACACCCCAGACCACTCTGTACCATCTCCCTTATTCACAATGTTAAAGCTGTGATTAGGGAAAAACAAAAACAATCACTGCGATAAAACCAGCATTATTAACAAAATAGTATACCCACCTGGCCTGGTGGGTTAAGGTGTTTGACTCGTAATCTGAGAGTCACGGATTCAAATCCCAGTTGCCCCAAATATGCTTGCCCTTTCAGCCATGGGGATGTTATAATGTAAAGTCAATCCCACTATTTGTTGGTAAAAGAGTAGCCCAAACATTGGCAGTGGGTGGTGATGACTAGCTGCCCTCCCTCTAAATTAGGGAAGCTCTCATGTAGCTTTGTGTGAAATTCAAAACAAATAATATACTAGACTTATAAAGATTTACAATCCAAATATTAATACAACCACATTTTTGAACAACAACTGTTTATCAAAGTAAGAAACATAGCTAAACATACTGGAATAATTACAGGTCCTTTTGCCCCAACAAGAAAGTTTGTAAAGTCATGTGATCTCCACGATCAGCCTTCTCATCCTGTGTAATTAAGTTTAGCACTATCATAGATACAATGAAAATTACCATTCAAAAACTAAACTGTTAAGCATTTTATAGAAGTAATTTGATGTGCAACTGTTTCTCTTAACAGAGAAGTTTAGCCAATATATGAACCAAATGAAATAATCCAGATATGAATAATCATTCAACTTAAGTTAACCACTGATCTCACATAAGAGTAGTGCTTTCACTGATATTTACTTTGAGTATGTAGAGAATATTAATAATAAAAAAAAAGTCTGAGGACAACTGTCTCTTAATATACTGAAGTTAGTAATTCTTACATTCTTGGTCTGTAAAATAAATATGCATAGTCTCACAAGTAACAGTGATTATACCGTCCAAAACAACTACCCTCTTAGAATAATATTAAAGATACCTTCAAGATACAATGCATTCAAAGCTTATTATTATTACAAATCTTCTTGGATTAGAGAAATTTCACACTTTTTCTCTTTTTAATGGAGATTTTCTTAAAACCAGTTTCTATTTAATAAAAATGCATAAAAAAATCTGTGTTTTGTAATATTAATCTAAATATTTTAGCATAAATCAGTTGAAAGATATAACAGATCTTTTTTGAATATATTTTTATTAAAGGGTAAAAATGACCATCAACACTAAACTAAAAAAAAACAGTTCAATATACCAATAAAGAAATGTATAAATCTTGATTAAAAAGATGGCCCTCTTATGCAATGTAATTAAATTGAATTTGGGTGGTAGGCTAGAAAAGGATGTCACAATTTCTAGTATACAGGGTACAGCCCCAAAATCTTGATTTATTAACATCAAAAATAAAATTCACTGCCAAAAGAACTTGTCTATTAATAGTAAGCAGCTATGAAGATACAGAGTTTAGAAGGTTGGCTGAACTGTCCCTCTTCCATAAAATAGTAGAATTATTCATATTAACTTAAACACCTTATAGTGACTAACAAGCCTTATTTGACAATATCTGTCAAAAGAATGCAAGATATCAATGGAGAAGAGACCTTTATAAAATTAAGAACCAGATAATGTATTCACTATCATGTGTTGTGTGGAATTTTGTAAGGAGGAAGAAGGTACAGAATTTACTCTCCATAAGCCTGGATATTATAGCAGATTCAGCCACACTGGTGAGCAATTCAGAGGTCACAAGAGGTTTAAATTTCTATACTAAATTTTAAAAAAGTGTGTACTGGAAAGCTTGATTTATGTACACACCCACGAAATATCTTCCTTACAAAAAAGTTTTGCAATTATCTGTATCTAACTTAGGTAATTATTATACATTACATATTTACTAAACAAATAATAAAAGGATATATATAGAACATGGTAAGACAAAAGACCCATTACTACCACAGTCAAATCCTATAATATTAAGAATATTGTCTTAAAGGTCTCTAAAAAAACACTAATAAAAACACAAACCTGAAAGTGAGCTTTCGTCTTTTTCCTCTTGCTAAGTCCCTGAATGTCCTTCACAAAGTGTTTCATTCAATCTATAACAGAAATTGTATCGAACTACAACTGTACTGGTAATGAATTATTAATAATAGATACTGTAAACCTTTAATTTTTTTATTTTTGTTAGTTATATATACCACTATTTTATATCTCTATTACACTGCAATCTCCCACAAACTCAACTATAAAGACACTTAAAATACCTGATTACATAGTTTCATAAACAATGAAAAACTGTCAGTTTATATACAGAAAGAAAATAGTTTAAAAATATTTAAAAATACAAGAAATGACAGTATATGTTTCACCTAATTAAAAAAATTAAATCTAAGATTGTTAACATGAAACATTTAAAAGTAAATAAATAATTTGTGTGCTTTAATGAACACAACAATATCAGCGTCTTAGATAGAACACTGAGAGAACTCGGATCCCTATTCAACACAAATTTAAATTTCAGATTTGGAAAGTTGGAGAATCGGAAAATAATAATTAGAATATAACATAAGGAACAGAAATAAGCATTTTACATCCATAATATAACAACAGAAGAAAAACAATTAAGTGCCTGTCTTAACAAATATCAATTTTAAAATAAAACTATGCACATACTATTTCCATGTACCTTAAGAGTTCTCTGGACGTAATACTTTTGTTATTATGTTTGTTATATTATTAACATTGAAAAAACAGGTTATTAAATAATTTATTTCAATCCTTTTTAACCTCTTCCCAACATAATAAATGTTCTCTAGTACTATTATGTGACTAAATATAAATTAAGTATTGTTAACTTAAATGCTACAGCTTATTTATTTAAAAGGAAATTAAAGATTTATATCTTCACCCAAAAATGTTATAATGATAAGTCATTATCTATTGTAAAAAGTTTTACAATTATCTGTATCTAACTTAGGTAATGATTATACAACACATACTTACTAAACAAATAATAAAAGGATATATATAGAACATGGTAAGACAAAAGACCCATTACTACCACAGTCAAATCCTATAATATTAAGAATGTTGTTTTAAAGGTCTCTAAAACACTGATCAGAAACTTTTGGGCTACTATTTTACCAATGATTAATGGGAATGACCATCACATTAAAATACCTCATGTCTCAAAGATCAAGCATATTCAGTGACAGATTGCAAGTGGGGTACTATTGGGCTAAATTTTATGTTTGAGAAAAGCAAATCCATAATATGTCATGAATGAAATACAAGTTCAAAAGTAAATAAAGCTTTCTACATTAATATAAAGAGTAGCTAACTTAGTAGTGAAAAATAAAACAAACATGTAATACAAAACTTTAAAACTCCAAATAACTTCACTACTTTCATCACTAAATACAGGAACAATTTTTATTCTAGAACATGTATATGTAATGCAGTTATTTCCATATATACAACAGCAAAACTGAACAGCAAGTTTGTTTGTACAACCTTTCATAAAACAATGTCATGTTTCTTGCTATTCAGAAATGTCCATTTTACTTAAAAGGTTTTAAAATAAATTTTTCATGCATGATAAGTTCAATCTTTACCTTTATCAGAGCAAGTATAGATCAAATTCAACTAGACGTTGTTGAGAAAGTTTCTCAAATATGCGACATGGAATAATATAAAACTGAATTAGCTCTTACAAGCAAAATGAGTTTTTTTTTCATACTTTGAAATGTATTGAAGTTCAAAAGATACTAACAGTATATGTTTTTAGGCTATTGAAAGTCATTTTTAGACTACTTAGTGGTACCTCAAATATAAGTTACATACAATTATATTTCATACTTATGCTTTAAAACATTCATAGTGAACTACAAAAATACATCACGCCATTCAGTTTTTGATGAGGCACAAGTTCCATCTGAGAATCTGTCTCTTTCACTCTTCTCTGCATTTTCATTATCATCTGATTGTTTATTTATACCTCCAGCCACATCATTATATTCCACCTTGAATAAATTTCAAAGAAAATTAATGGAAAATAAAAATTATACATTTCATTTTACATTGCACATAATAATATTCAAAACCAATAAATTACAAGCAAACACTGAAGTTGAAACAACAAAAGCTAGCTTTAATAAATTTAAATTAACTGTCAAATCAAGAAAAATTCCCTAATTTATGAAATGCCTCTGCTTATTTTGGAGCAAAGCTATACTGAATATTCACAACCTTAGATTCATGACTACCAAAAAATAGCTTGTCATTGTCTCAAACTTTTTTACTCATACTTCTAAACTTTTGTTTTATGGAACAATTTGTAAAAAGAAAATGATAATTATAATTACAGGCAATGAAACTCACAGTTTCTAGCAAAAAAAATATTTTTCAAACAAAGAGTAATAAATACCTTGAATCTACAAATTACAGAAATGTAGCCTCATGAGGTTAACCTAATCTCACTCAAATTATATATTTTCTTATTATCTCAGCTCAATAAAACTGTAATGTCACCTGGTGCACCTGCTCTTCTGAAAAGAAAAAAAAAAAAGTCTGGAAGTGAGGGAATGGGATGGAAGAAAGTCTGATAAACTTTTGTGAATTTCTGTTTAATGCTTGAATAAAGTTGTTGGAAAGGTTCACAAGGATGACGGCATTGTAGAAGGTCCAAAGGAAAATTTATCCTCCCACTAGGAAACAACAGGATAGAAAAATAAAAATATGAGATCATACTCAGATACAGAATGCTCTAATGATCATCAAAAACGAGCACAATTTTTTCTTTGCTTCTCAAATAATGCAAATTAACCTTCAACATGCTATATTTTAATAAACAATATTCTAGTACTACACAAGGAATTTGAGGATATGTAACAAGAATTAATTTATTTTCACAGGAAAACAAAACTGCATAATACAGAGTAGTCACTTAACTTTTCCCTACTTTTCTACATATTAATTTATTGCATCTTACAAATACTAACAAAGTGAAATCTGATGCACATATACAGCAATTTAATTTCACAAAATAACAAAAATAAAAGACCGACCATGGGGATTTAAATTATTAATTTACAAGAATAAGACAACTAAATATAATTTCTTTGGTCATATTATACATTTAATTCATGTCTCCTGAATAATCAATAATACTTTAGATTTTCTGGGCCAAATTATTTCACACACTAGCAAGTTTGATATTTTCTTTTGGCTTCCTTATTCATCAGTTTAATTTTGGTTGAGAGTTGTTTCTATTTCAACTTTCTTCAACCAGGAGCTATTATACCATGCAATTTTATGTAGTTCTAAAGTTCACATTACAATTAAGAAATTGGATGTTGTGCAATTGCACTTTACATGCAAATCCCAGATACCTGCTAAAGCAATAAATTTTAATAACAATTGTACATCACATTTTATGTATAATAATGGATGTTACAATCAAATGTAGACTTCAGCATCTTCAGATAAAATTTTAAGAGAAGTTTCCTTCACATCTAATACAAAAGTGTACAATTTTACTAAAATTTTCATTAAATCCAAAAATGAACTTTTGTATCCCAAAGTTCAAATAACAAAAATACATAAGATAATGCTTAGAACCCTCTAAAAGACTTTACAATATTGTATACATTTTAACCCATTGTTTCTACAGCTCTGAAAAATTCTTTAAAATAGTCCCTACTCTCAACACAATATCAACCTTGGATGCACAGACATAATATATGCACGTGCAAACATAAAAACCTATCTAACCACATAAATAACTTACAAAACTTCCACGTACAAAATGTACTACATGAAGCATCAATCAAGATTTGTAAGTTTTAATAATTCAATTACATAAGTGCAGTCAATTTGTTGAGATTAATTATCACACTTGGCAGACTCTGTTTAACAAAACAAGAAGAGTATTCACAACACAATACAATTAGAACTAATACATAACAAACTACATAAACTACTTCCAATGTGAAATGAGCATGATGGGATTTGAATGCAAACTTCAAGAAATTACTTATTATTCTCTGTTACTTATTTTAACAATAATCTTATTTTCCATTCCATTACATTATTTCTTTTTCCTGGTTTATTAGGGGTAACCACCCTAGCACAAATAGTTGTAAATGTTAAATTGTATTTTTGATATATGCATATCTATCAAATGGTTGGGAATTCTCTATAATGAACTAAACAAGTGCTAAACATGTCACCCATTGCACCATGACTTGCAACTGCAGCGAGAAGCCACTGCATTAACATTGCATGCATATATTATCAACATAAAGTGCAATCAACATTGGTATATTCTCAAAGATTACATAAATTCAATTTTTAATGTTAATGCTTCCTTTGTCAGCATTAACAATAACTTTTGTGGACACTATCTTTTGACATGTACATATAAATTAAAAAAGTAAAGTATGAATAATCAAGTTATAATACAAAAAAAAAGTTTAAAGCATAGATCTAAGGCCTATATTTAGTAGCCCTCAGAATGAATTTTAAATGCTTTCCTCAACCTTACTTTTAGTCATGTGGTTTGAAAATGATGTTTTCTAAAATAATTACGGTTTTTAATGTTGTAACTTTTTCTTCACTTTAGTTGTTTAATTTCAATCTTGTCTTATGACTGAATTTACTTTTTACATGCACATCTTTAATACGTATAAATGGCTTATTGTGGGTGATAACTCACAAATTTACATAGTACCCTAATTTTATTACACATATTTAATTACACACCTTTCTCCTTCTGGTATCATACTGGCATCTCCATCTTTCTTGTGTATATCCTGCTCCAAAACAATTTTGTTGGAACTCTTTTCAAATGACTTGCAAGTCTCTTCCAGAGACATTGTAAACTTGAAGTCTTTTACATGCCCACAGATCATCTGCAAAAAATGAGTAATATCCACTTCTAGTAGGTTTTCCTGGCAGATTCCATCCACAACTGCTTCAACATCTTGTTTTTCAAGGTAGTGACCATGATTTACCTAGGTAAATCAGCAAAAACAAAACAAAACATGAATTAAACATCTGCATAATCTTCAACTAAAAATGTTTTTTTAAGTTGTATTTGTATTTTAGCATGCATATTACTTTAATTGACAATAAAATAGTATTGTAAACATTAATTTTAAGTTTCACACACATATAAATGATATTTCGCTCGGATTCCGTCATATATATATATTTTACTTAATAAAAATTAGCAAACCAAATCTGAAACATCAAAACTAAAGCACGAAAGTTGAAGGGGAAAAAAAACATCAGTGAGAAAGAGATATAGCATCTTCTAAATGTGACATTCTCATCTGAAGTTGAAGTTTCAGCTAACGTTTAAATAGCTCTGACAGAAACACTACAAAATCAGGTGGAAATGTAAAGGGAAAAAAATGATCTTTCTGTTGGTTATAAACAGGAGTTAAAGAGTAGTATGTGGGACTAGATAAGAACTTTTAAAAGATGTGGGAGAAACCACTCTATGATTTTACAAGATACCTACTTTTTTATGAATCTGCTAAAGGTGCAAAATTCTTATTTCATATTTAGCTTGTATGTATTTCAAATTTGCGTTTCTAATTAGTTGGCTACTTGTACATGTTGTATGGTGGGCATAATAAAATATTAACTGAGCAATAAGACAACTAGACACACAAAAATCAATATTTAACTTTTTTTCTTTACATTTCCTTTTAAATTAAAAAATTAATATATATAAAATACTAAACTACAAATTACAAGCTATGTTTTGATGACAACTTCATTAACATATGTAGTAAAAATGTTGCTTAATAAAATTTTGAAATAATGCTCCATAATTTGACTAGTGTACTTTGATCCACTTAGTGAAAAAAGGTTAAACATGTACTTTTGTAGTCACTTATTCGAAGACATTCTTTGTCACAATTTATCAACAACAATGTGAATACCAACTGTTGTTGATACATCAAGACAAAGACATACTGGTAAATTGCAAAAACATATGATCATGTCTCAAATAGTCAACTTCTTCAAAACCACAAAGGATCTGACGTATTCAACTCTATCATATGAAGAACACTACAAAAAATTATCACATGATATCTGAGTGTTAATACTTTCTCACTCTGAAAATGTATTTCTGATAGGTACTTATCTTCCTCCCCTCACCTAAATCTTTCTTAATCCTGGTCTGCCATTTAAGCATCGTTAAAAAAATATTTTGTAAAACTGCACCATTTCAGAATATGTGCTGATAATGCGACTACTTCTCATCAAGCATACAGGTAGCTCCCTCAACTATTCAAGAACAATCCTAACTTTTAAAAATTGTGCAGGCACAAACTATAAACCCAAGAATCTTAGTGAGAGGAAGGGTGTAAAAGTAGATGAGAGAATATAAGTAGTTACTGGGAGTATATTTTCAGATTAAGAAAGTGTTAGATTCTGAAACATTACAACCTTCCTCTCACACAAAACTGGAATCATACATTGCCAAGTTGGAAGGGCCAGTGAAGCCTGAATGATATCCTCCAAAGACTGGCAAACAGATAAAAGTGATAGTTATATGATGAGAAGAAACATTGTGTTATTGGCGACCTTCTACGGACAAATCCGAATAAGCAATCATACAAGTTGATAAACTTAACCAGTGAGTACAATGGGGACATAGGGAATCCTTGGAATAAATAGACAGAAATAACAACATGAATCGAGGTATTATGGACCACACAACATCTTAAAGAACAAATTGGAACAGCTGATACAAACAAACTCTGATCAAACAACCAGGCAAAGAACTGGTAAATAAGATATACAAAAGGACAGGAAGGATGAAAGCCACAGCAAATGGACCAAGATATGAAGAAAACCACTGCCTCTGGTATAAAGACAAGGAGAAAGGAAGAATGGAATGGAAGAGGAAAGATGCTACATGATGAGCAAGTCGATGCTGATGCAAAAGCCACATGAGCAAGTGGAATTCAGTGACAATGGTATGAACTATATCTGATTGCAATTGTCAGAGGAGAGACTGAGACAAAGGAAAGGCCAGGGGATGTTGCTCCAGTGAAGGCGAAAGTAGAGGGAACCATGTCTGAGCAGGCCAATACAGAGTAGTGAGAAAGAAAAAAGTTGTCATCTGGATAAGGGAAAAAGACTCTGAAGAAGAGTCTGATTTGAGTGCAGATACATAAGTGAAGACTACTAGGTAGTTCTAGTAGGCCCAGTGAAGAAGATTCATAGTCTGAAAATAAAGATCTAAATTTAGTTATCCTTGCTTAGTGATATAGCTGATAACAGTGGAATAATCAGTTTGAACCACAACCACCTGGCAAACCACCTTGCAGAGGAAATAATACAGAGTCCAATAAACTGCAAAACGTTCCAGGATATATCAAATGGAAAGAAGTCTCCTCAATAAACAACCAACCAGAAATCTCTTGGGAATTGAGGAAAGCTCCCCTCACCCAATCCACACTTGGTATATGAAGATAAGCAACCATCATGATTTGATCATTCAGAGTTCCAGGAAAAAAAACCCTCTTAAGTGAGAGGTAATACTCCATGGTAAAGCACAGTGACTTCAGTTAAAAGTTCAACTTGGACAATTCTATAACAGGTCTCCAAACATCTGTCTTTTGAGGGACAACAATTAGATGGGAATTACACTCAAGGGGAATGAGTAACACCCATTTGGCAGCCCCTTTGTGTAGTAAATCTTGAACAGACCAATCTTTGAAGAAAAATGATCCCAAAGAGGAGGAAGGAAGGAAATAGATAGATAGGTAGAAACCTTCAGACAGAACTTAGAGCCCAATAGAATTGTCATGAAGTACAGCAATATAAATTAATAAACAACATTTGACATACAAAACCATTATGGAACTTATATGTTAAAAAACAATTATCAAACTTACAAGTCCACTAAAGAAAAGGATAAAGGACACAACAGAAAAACCTATCTTGGAGGAAAAGACAACAAGTTAACAATAAGAAAATTTGACTCAAATTTCATTAGTAATGAAAAACGAAATTACAACTTAATCCTTTTGCTACAGGCTCAGTATAATATACACAAGTTCTACACATTTGCACATGTCAAGTATTTATGCTAACTTTTGACACAACGTTCATATCTTCACTAAATTAGGTAGGTATTTAGTAAAGATTACAGGTATTTTGTATAAAAAGAATCAAGAAAAGTAAATGTAGTAAAATTCATAAAAGGACATGAAAGTATAACAAAACAGCAAGTAAAAACATAAATAGCATAAAACCAATGTTTACATCTAGTCTACAACGTTAAGAGAAAAACTACAGTAACAAAAGTCGTAACGAGCTGTCTGTAGCATAATGGTAATTATCATAACCCGCCAAGAAGACTAACAGGTAAGTACAAGAACCACCGTCAGTCACCTGAAGTTGGCCTTTCCAGTCCTGGTTCTGGGTTATGTGTCATTACAGCCACTATCAAAAAGTAGGTAATAAAAACTCGCCAGGACGACTGACGAGTAGTTTAAACAGCAGCATTAGTCACCTGAAGTTGGCCTTTCCAGTTCTGGAATTTAATGTTATGGCCATTTTCTAATTTCAAATTGAACTAGAGAGATTGTGACTCTTAAAGTGGAACCACAATAAAAAAGATTAAATGAAGAAATATAAAACATTTAAATGACATTAAAAAGATTAATGGCTGTTAAAAAACTAAAAACATTATCAAGGTGGACAGTGTCACCTTCACCAATAACACTGTCTAATGTTATGGAAAAACCTTGGGACAGAACATGTTTAAAATAGTGCCGTTGAGAGTCATAAGGATGGCAAGAAAGTACAATGTAGCTTATAGTAATCTGAGTGTTATACAAACTACACATCGGTGCATCAGTTCCAGATAAAAGGAAACGATGTGTTAAAAAACTGCGACCAATGCGTAGTCCAGTCAGAACAACTTCCTCCTTCCGAACCTTACGGAAGCAAGGCAGCCAAACTCCACTATAGGGTTTTATTTGGAAAATAAATACTGATGAGAGAGAAAGTTCCATATCAGGTTTTCTTTACAGTCTCATGAGACGTGTCCATTTTTACCATACTTGAAGCAACCAGATTTACTTCTCCCGTCCCCACCTACATTAGGACAATCTTGTGACACGTGCCCATCTTCACCACACTTACAACATCCTGTTAAGATGGTTAAAGGAATACTATGTAACTATATGCATGTATTGTCACCCTAACTGAAAATAAATTAAAACTTAAGACAGAATTTAAGAAGAATATAATGTTACATATTTTTCATGTTGATTTAAAAAATTTATAATAATCTATATTAGTGTTGCAAGTTGAAAGGATTAGGTAGATTTGATACATTCTCAAACTAAGGAGTCATGTTAAAGCAGAAATTTAAATTCTAACAAAGTAACAGGATGCAGAAACTAAAACCATGTTTAAAACAACTTACAACAATTTTCCCCAGAAAATTTAAATGTAAAAAGATGAGCCACAGTGAACCCCGTAATAAAGATTGTATTGTTCTATAATTCTGTGTAAAAACTTCAAAGTTATGTACAGCCATCCCAATTCTTAATTAATATACTAGAGGAAATGAAGCTACTTCAATATCACTCACTACTCATGTCTAACCAAAGTAACATGTAACCATTAAACTCTTGTTTCTATGGCAACAGGTTACAAATTATAAAATCTTATATTAATAGTTTTAACATTCTAAAGTCTGGGCAGCATCCAGCCTAATCAGGTAAGGATACTGATTCTAACCTAAGTATCTGCAAGAGCTAAGTCATTAGAATCAATAAGTTAATAGAATTCCCAATTTTCAAATATGAACAACTTTAGACAATAAGAAGCCTTGATATTATCAAATTTTCTGATTAACACCATTTTAAAATCACATTTAACATGAAGTGAACTAGTAGCCAGGAATCTGAACAAAGGGAGAAGAATTTACACTTGGAAGACCTCAGTATATATCAAGATCCTTATCAGATACCTGCCAAAAAGGTCTTTTACTGGAGACAGTAACATGAGACTACTTTTAAAAGTCTGCAAGAGCAAGAACTTGGTAGACACCCTCCTGACACTGGTCTTTTCCATGAAAGTCCATGGAATGGTAGATGCAACTTAGATAAATATAATACCAAGGATACCCCAAGCAACCTTGCAGAAGACCCTAACTTGACAGTGAGGACTGGTAATGCCAGGGCAAAAGGATTGACCACTTTTTTTATTATTATTATTACCCTAAACCATATGCAAATTTTGGAAAATTCATATACCGTAGGAGGCAACGCCAGCTGTCTGGCAGGATCAATGAAAGAGAAATGGGTGCTGAAAAGAAAATATACTTACCCTACTCAAAGGCAGTGTGAAGATTGAAAAAATAGATTAGAGTTAAAACTCAGCAGGAAATAAAGCAGGTTTTATGAAAGACATGTGAGAATCATCCACATGTACTAACATACAGATAATATCCAAACTGAAGGAGTTGGCTTATCCACACTGTAATAGTAGCAGGCAACAGATCTAGACAGTGAGGGGTTCAACGGTAGAATAAAAAAAATAGCAGGAGCCCTTAAAATAATGTGTGCGTGCAAATAACACCAAGACAAGATGCAAAAGATGAGTCTAAATGAGTATATAGGAAAGAAACAGGAGGGAGGGAAATAGGATGAAAAGTACAATCACCATCCCAAGTAACAGAAGTCTTAGAAAAGAAGCCAGGTCTGGGTAAAGTAAGTACAAGTACAATGTAAGACTGTGAAAAACACTAATGATATTAAAATCAGAACAATGGAGACCATAGGTAAGGAGATGGAAATATGTCTAGAAGCCAATAATTCAAACAGAGCATGTGTCAGAGAATATAAAATCATTGTCAGGTCCCAACGAGGCATGAAAAGGGTCGGAATAAAGTGGGGAAGGCAAAATGTAGAAAACCAAGCTATCCAATAACCAGCTAGAGTGAAGATTGATAGTCCATAGCTAAACAACCACGTGAAAAGGACTGAGCAGTGAGTCACCATAGAACAGGAAGGAAGTGGTAGACAAAACAGTGGTGAAAAGTTTGCCACTTCTGTTGACAGAAAGAAGAAAAAAAAACGAAGGACAAGAGGAATGTGATATAGAAAGTGGTACACATTTGGAAAGTATAGATGGTTATGGACCAGGCAAATCCCATATATGAAGATGAAAGGATAACAACCCTAGATGAACACAATGTGTGAAGTTGGAGCAATAGAGGTGACACAGGTATATAAGAAAATGATGAGACCAATTCTGGCTAAGAGCTTAAACTGTTAGAGCTCAAGAAAAAAGTTTGGTGTTGAGATAAGTGGCAAAAGCCTTCAAGAGAGACACAGCAAACCTGACAAAACACCTGAAAGAGGGGAAACCACCCTTTGGAAAGAATCTGGTCCAGCCAAGAGAGTGAATATGCCATAAGCACATGGCAAATATCAATGGGAATAAATCACAAACAGCAAGTCCAAAATGTGGAAACAAAGTCCTTAAATGGGTAATCCCCAATACTTGATGTAAGAAACAAGTGCAGAATTTTCAGAGTAGATAATGTACAAATAATTCACAAGAAGAGACAAGAAATGAGAAAATCATGAAGAAACTGCATGTATCTCATAGGAATGCCTGGAAAGGTGGAGATCCAGTTATTAGAGGGGGTAGTGAAACAAATGGATGCTTAATGTGGTGTTGGCATGATCATCCTACCAGGATAAATTCTCAAGAAGAGAAAGGAGGAGATACACAAACACGATAACTCTGGCAGTTATTACTTTGTGATTGCAGTCACTTTTTCCCCAATCAAGAAATCTGTGAGTAGCTCGTGTGCCTTGTGTAGTTCATTGAGATAACGTGAGCTACGTATTTTCCAAGTGTTTTTCAACCTGTTTGGTAGGCATATTAGTTAAACTTAGTTCACAGGGCAATAACACTGTTACAAAAAAGGCAATTTCGAATAAACAAATGTAGTTTCATATTACAATCTGAAATCATTACAGAAAAACAAAAAAGATAATTTTGATTTATTTTAATGGTTACAAGATTGGTCATATTGACAAACCTCACACAGAGTTTGGGAAAAATAATACAAAATACAGTCTAGTTTTACTGACCAAAATGTTTCACGTTTATTTATGATGTTTAAATTTAAATTTCAGATGAGTGATGCACCCACAGTAGTCAATTTTCTGATTCCACACATTTTACATAACATTCTCTTGCAGTAAAAGAGAATTCATTATAAATGATGTTTTTCTCAACAAATGATTGAATCATTATTCACAGTTGACATAATTTTTATGAAGATACACAAAACGTATTAGGAATTATTGTGGTGAAACTATAAAGATAAATTTGGGGTCACAAACTTGGCTGATTCAACCAAGCCCATAGTGAGAAGAAATGATGGTAATGGTTTGTCTCACTGTCTGTTGGTTATGGGTTCAAATCCCTGTCCCCAAACATGTTCATACTTTTACCCATTGGGATGTTGTAACATTAAAATCCATTACACTCTTTGTTGATAAAAAGAGTGGTAACTAACTAGCTGTCTTCTCTTTGGTATGTCATTGCTAAATTAGGGATGGCTAATGCAGGTAGCCCTTAAGTACCTTTGGCCAAAATACAAAACTAACCAAACATTAAAAAATATTAAAACACTAAATGTACAGAATATCACTTGACTAAAAATCACAAAGATTTAGAGCAAATAAAATCCAAAAAGCTCACACGTGTACTTACTACAAGTATACCATCGGTCTTCTGTATTCAGTTGTAAACTGTTGCCTCTTTGATATTTTGGAGGAAAAGAGGTTTGAAATTGTATGGCAAACACCACTTATACCTCTTTTTAATTTTTTATCATCACACCTTGAATACTGAAATTCTGGTACCTAAAAAAAAATACAAAAATAATTTTTTAAACTGGTGTATGATTTTAGAAATGCTGAACTTCTCAGAAATACATGCAAAATGTATAACAAATTTATCACAACATAATTTATGACCAGTGAAAAATCTGTTGAGAAACTGATATTATTCTTCAAAAAAGAGAGAAAGAAAGAAAAATATAATATCACAATAATTTATGTTTGAAGCATGATATACCCAATTTGTCATTGAGATAAATATCTCAGTCTCTGGCTATCTAATTAGCTAAATTTATCAATTATCTGTAATATCATATGGGATGAATCATACTTTTATCACTCATTTGTATTCTAGACTTCCTGTTGTTTATAAATTCAATAAGACTTAGCCTCAGAACAATGTATTAGCAATTTGTAAAATTGAGCAAGTTGAGGGTGGGTGTGGCAAGAGGTTCTTGCATTTTCATTGATTGCTGTGAAGTTCCATATGATTGAAGCATAGAAAATAAAGATTTAGAAGATTAATGACATTTTACATAACATTTCATAGTTTAATGGGGAAGTTCAAAAGAGGAAATAACTGAAGAACAAATATTCAAATTCTCACACTAGGGTAAATTAAAGTTGTTTTTAAATATTTTTCTTATATTATTAAGAACTTAAAATTTATATTATATTAAAAGCTGCATTATCATCTATAGTTTCTTGTCAAGTTTGTTTGTACATCAAGGTAGTTAAGTGGTTTAATTATATTCTGAACGTAACTTACTGAAACATCATGACACTTCAGTTTGACCAGCCCGTGTGCTAAGAGTGTCTTGTTCGGATCATGAAAGGTGTCAACCAATGTACTTATATAGTTTTATTTAGACTGTACTCTGCCCTTAAATACAAAATGATTAGTAAAGCATACTGCAAGTGATTCCAGTGCCAGCAGTAAGCCAAAACACAGAGACACAACCCATCTCAGTAACAACAAAACTGGAAACCATCAAGAAGTTTGACGAAAGCCAGACTTATGTTCTCATCATCAGCTACAGCAACTATCAAGAAAGAAAAAATTATCTCTTAAGTTACTAAATCGGTATTGCCCTAAGATAATGGATAGCAAATGCTGACTTGACAAATTAAAAAAAAGAGCATCATTTACACAGCCTAAAGGCGGCAAGTGCTAAAAGGGAAGCAACATCAATGTGCCAACCAGTTTAAAAGATATTATTGAACAAAGAGGATATATGACCCGTCAAGTTTTCAACATTTGAGAGACTGATCTATATTGGAAGAGGATGCCAGACAGAACAGGTTTAAACAACAAAAACAATTTTTGACAACTGGTTTACAACTTTGTCTGCCCTACAGTAAAGAGATGTTTTTCTATGGAAAATGTTTCCCATAAAGCACTAGTGGTTGATGACAACTCACCAAATCACCCTAACAACCTAATTTACACATCAACAAACATTTCTGTGGAGTTTCTTACTCCAAACACCACTTCTTTGATCCAACAAATAAATGAATACATCATAGCCTCTTTTAAAGCATATCACTTGTGATAAATCTTCAGATAAATGATCAGGGGCAGTGGACAGCAACAGAAACATCTACATCAGAGGTTTCTGGAAACCATTCAACATCAAGAATGTAAAGAGGTTACTACCTCAAATATGAATGCAGTTTGGAAAAAGAACTGGCTAAAATATGTGTACACTTTTCATCCTCTTGTTAAAATAAATCACATCATTAGCACATCAGTTTGGATTTTAATGGAATTGATGAGCAACTCATCAATGACTTACTGAAATCATACTACAAACAACAGACCAATAAAGCGCTGATAAAACTCTCACCAAAATTTGGCTGCTCATGAAAAGAAAGATGACTAAAAACCAGAACCACAATTGTTTTTAAAACAAATGATGTTTCCCCTATTACAAGGCGATAATTATAATTATTATTTTGCATGTGAAATTGGAATATTTACTGATGCATACAAGTATTTTTAATCTTAAGATCAAAATTACTATGCATGTTGGATAGTCAACATGCATAAAGAAAATAGGCACAAGAAAAGCATTACTTAAAAACGTCTTAAAACTAAATAACAAAAAATTTTCAGAGTCTGAAGAAGAGAATATTATTTATTACTCTTCAGCTTTAACATGTAAATCTATATAATACTTACCCCAGAGTGACATAAAATCAAGAAATACAGCAGTACCATTGTCGAAAAGATGAGTTATTCTTGCAAAAGTGCACGTCTGGCTTAATCTTCGATATCTACATCCTTCTACGTCACACCAAGGACATAAAATGGTGTCCTTGTAGTCTTCATAAATTCCCTCACTGTAAAAACAAATGCATTTTAGTTTTAAATCTATAGAAAAAACACAGTACAGCTGGACATCCAAATCAACCATAATATACAACTATCAATTTCAATGATAATGCCACATAAAATAACTGATTAACTTAAATTATGTTTAAATCAATTTATCACAAAAATTATTTAAAATATTTTAAGGTAAATTAATGGTTCAAACATATCAACCAATAAAAATTAATGGTTCCAATTATTATTCTTTGCAACTAATCCAGCAACAAATGGCTTGTGTGAAAATAATTAATTAGCTAACCATTGATAAATTAGTCTTGTGATTAATCACTTACCACATTCCATCAATCATGTAGCTCTAAGTAACTGATTTATCTGAGGTATAATTTAGAAAATGATCAAACATGAGTTTTAAAAATAATAAACTGTTTGATTACTCTTTTATCTTTTTTCTCCCCCTTATTCATACCTGTGAGTAAGGCCCAACAAGGTAAGGCACCCATACAGTAAACACAACACTCCTACTAATGAAGCTTAAATCAGCATGCAGGTGTAAAATCCAAGCCAAGTAAAGTACAGGCTCAACTCCAAAATATTCCCTGAAAAAATTGAAAGGAATAAACACTGAAGTGAGTCTTATCAAACAAATTATAGTGGGTACAATAACTAATGAGAAAATCCATCCTTAAGAATTTGTTTTATATATATAAAGATTTGTCTCAATTTTAAACTCTGACTAGTATGAGTAATAATTGTAAATTACTAGTAAATGACTAGTAATTTCATGCTAAAATTAATAAAATGTATATATCTTTAATATTACAGTTTCCTAACTTCATTTGCAGAGCTTCTAGAATCTTCTAATTGAATATCAAGTCATTTTTGGTAAAACTTTATATGTTATGCATTATTTTCTCTACCCTTACACTATATGAGCTCAGGCCATTTGTTTAACCTTGTAACCACACCAAACAAAAATATGAAACAACATTTTTCATTTCTAAAATCCCTGCAGATTACAATAGAAGCTTATCATTATTTATCCTGACTACTGTCAGGCTTGCATCAGTTAAATATGACAACTTCCAATATACTAAGCCTATGTAACAAGCTAGGAATCACCTTGTATACACTTAGTTCAAATTACAGCATAAAATTATGTAATACACACAATTTTCATACATATATACAAATATTGCAAATAAATTAATCTATTTCTTCATTTTTATTTTCTCGTGTTACCTAATAAGTATTTTTTTTACTTTTATAACAAACAAAATATGTACACAAAAAATAACAAAAATCTAGTACTTAATTGTGAATGCTGTAATTTCTTTTGTTGTCAAAGACTTAAAGTGTTGAGAGATGCTAACCCAAATTTTCACTGGGCTGTTTTTAATTTTTTTTCCCAAATTATTTATTAATTTCAAATATATACTTTAGAGCACAAACAATAATAAACACAAAGCATACAATGTCCTATAATTATTACAATTTAACTGGTTTTCTAACCAAATATTGTGCATTAAAACAATTTCCTTAGCTGGTTAAACTAAACTTAGTGATAGCAGATTTGAATCTACGTTCCGATAAACTTAAAAGCCATCCTGTGAACGAGATGGCATAAAACATAAAACAGAAGATTAAATATTGGTTATCAATAATGTAATAGCAAATACCAAAGACAGAGAGAGAGAGAGAGAATTATTGACATTTTTGAAAGACTGCATTGTAAGAGAACAGAGCTTTATGGGATGGCTTGGTAACTGTAACATTATGTTATGTATTAGGAAAATCTGCATGTCTGAAAGTTGTATTCAATCTCAGTCAAATACAAGTGAAAAGACGATCTAAGATGAGCAATTTGGAACAAACAAGTGCCATCACGTGATACAGAAATGTGAACACTAAGACATTACAAATTAAAATATTTTACTTTCGAAATTCAGAAATTAAAACTATATTACACAATAGAAACATCTGATTAACTTTATACTTATACTATTAGATCTACATCTATTTTGATTATTACCACATCTTTATGGAATTTTATAGCTCAATGAAAATAATACATTAGCAACACGAGAGATTTATCTCCCACCTATCACGACTGACTCTCCTTATATATATAATTATTGTATTTGGAATGATCTCTTTCAAAACACAACCAGTATAAATAAAACACCAACTGAGACTCTAAACATGGCATACAAATATAAGATGTTTTTTTTTTTGGTAATTTCAATCTTTAGGTAATGCTCAAAACTTTTACCAAGTGCTTTTTATATTAAATATTATATTAAATAAATAAATTCTGTCCAGGTAATTAATTATTAACACTCACTTGATGTCATCAAGAGGTTGTTCTTTATATATTGCTGAAAACAAAGCCCAGTTGTTCATTAACCATTTCCGAGGAACTTTTTCATCTGAAGAATCACATTCCCTCTAAAATACGTCAAAGTAAATTATCAACATAACTATTATTTTACTGATACAGGAAGTGAAATATCTCCAAGCATAATGACAACTGATAAAAATATGTTAAAGTGCACTTTACTGGAAAATAATATTAATAACAAACTACAGTGGAGCTCCGTTAAGCCGCGGTATTTGGGGGGTCAACCTGCTTAACTGCGGCTTAAACCTTTGTGACTGAAAGCCGAAGTCGCCAACAGCTCCGCCAAGGAGCCTCATCCGGGCCATTGCGTGATCATTATAATATTAATGTATAGACTATTCAGATACATTTGAGAAGTGCCGTTTTAACACAAACGACCAATGCATTGCGATGGTTCGCTTTTCCCTGTAAAATTTCATCTTCCCGTGTTACATGCGGGCCGCCATGTCAATATGATATGCTCACTATTAATTCAGAAACTGAAGTGATTTCTATTGGGTTTGTGGCCAATATTTATACAATTGCATAAAAATATCGGATTATCGAATTAAAAATAATACTTTAATTATTGATCACTTTTTTCACGGATTTACCACGGATTAACTTTAATGTATGGAGAGGTGTGATTCGGTAAAAATGGCAGCCTCCATAAAGCTGACATAGAGAGCGGATAAGGTAGATTAACGGTCAATTTCTATTGTAATATGTTTTATTTTATTTCCCAAATTAAAGCAAATCCTTTATAAATATCCCCTTGAAGTTATAAAGACAAGGAGAGTGTAAGAAACTTTAAAAAGCCAGATAGTAGATTTAATACATCAAATATTTTGGTACAAGACTTGCTAGAGCGGCTTAATGGCGCTCCACTGTACAGGAAAAACCCTATCACACAAATTCTTCAGGTTCATGACCTGAACAATGCTTTTGACATGAAAAATTGTACTTTCTCAATACTTTATCAACATCAAGCACACTTGGAAAGAAGAATCCAATAAGTTAACTGACCTCATGTAAAGGAATGGCAGCTTTATCATTGATAAGCTTGGTTATTCCTGAAAAAATAGGAGAAAAACACAGTATAAATATATAAGGCATGAAATATTTATATATGAAAATATTTAATAAAAAAATGTAAAAAGTGATTGCAATGACTTTTATTCATTACTATATATCATATAATATATTGGAACCACGTATCCTATGTAACAAACCCAAGCACACACGTCAAGTACTTCAGGGTTGCCAGTGACTAAGTTTGTTTTTTTTTCTAGTAGTTTAGGAACCCAAAAACTATGTTATTATTTACCAAATTTTCTTTTTCTTACTTTGATGAAATAGGGTTTCATTATACTCTTCTGTTGAACCATTGATAACAGGATTCAAAATTAAAGCTTACAAAGAAATAAAAAAAACTTATTGGATTGCTAATCTAAATACTGTTCAACCTTTTGAACTTAATCTAGAACCTGGAATCCATGATCTTCGTTCACTGGTTTCATCTTTGTCGAAAACAATATTTTTATTCTTTGCTTATTTCTTCTTGTATCGCGAAAGCTGAATTTAGTAAAACATACTATTTGTTTAAGATAATTTTTCATATAAATTTTTATAAACTGATCAGTATATCTTTTTTAAACTGTCTCCAGGTGTTACCTTTACTTAAATGCTTAAGCAGAGTTTTAAATACACACATATTCAGCCATTTCTAAAGTAAAATATTCCTAACACATTTTCGCATACATTCTCACCATTGGTTATATTATACTGGAAATGAGACATTTACACCAGAACATAGAGAAATAGACATTTCTTGAAAAACCACATGACCTTCCTGATGTTACTAAACTACCTTTATTTGTATATCACTCATTTGATTACACCACCATTTCCAATATGTAACTGAAGAAAGTCCATCTTCAAAAAGTGCTCAAATTACGGGGCTTATATTTAATTTCTATCAAGACATTTTGAACCTGCATGTTTTTACAATATCTTGAATGACTTGTACAGTATACACACACCTCCAATACTGGGTCTTAGAGCAGAATTAACTGACTTCTTTCCAAACTGTTTATCATCAATATGTATTGCATCACAACACATAACGTCATGTTTTTGCCTGTTACAATGCTAACTATATAGGACTGACCTAAACATTAGGGAAAGTTGCTTACGTTCTACATAAAATACAGAGTGGACCATAACTGAAATTATTTGATTTAACTGTGCATTGGTTTCCATTTCTGTGTGATTGTACCAGGAATAACCAGGGTTACAGGGATTTTATTCATTTCTATTAAGACATCTGGAACTTTCATGTTTTTCTAACACCATAATTATACTGTTCTCCTAATGTCTTTAGACAGTGGTTCTAAGTACAGGCAGTAAAACCATAAAATTAAAAGAAGAGTATGGGAAAATGCCAAGCAGAAACTTTGAAGAAAATAGAAAACCTAGCATTCAGAGAGGGAAAAACATATTTGTTCATTCTATTTCATATTTATCAGTTTCTCATTTCACTGCACATCAGTAATTTCATTACTGTTAGTATTAGGGTTGAAAAAATAGTAGATAACATATAGTTTTGCCGGAAAAATAGCTTTGAAAAGAAGTATTTTTTTACTTTTAAGCATGGAAACTTTCACTCAGACCAATTCATTTAAGGCTTTGGAAATTCACAGATAGATTTTTATGGGAAATATTTTAATAGAAATATTGATTACTTGTGTACAATACAGCTATGGCTACTGAAAGCTTAAGAAATTTCATAAATGAATGTGTCATAAATTTAGAATTATAGTAAAAATTAGTACTTACAGCTCCACATGAGCAGGTGTTTCCCTACTGGACTGACCCCATACACATAGGGTGTTAATATTATTTATCACTATTAATTTTTATATTTATGAATATTATTCAGCACTATTAAATTTTAGGACTAAAACTTAATCCAGTTGAAACTTTAAAATTACCAAATATTATCAAGTGTTAATAAGCAAAGTTAGCCAACTGATCAATCAGTACATTCTAGTAATTGTAGCTTCCTGTTTTCTGTGTATTAACTTATGAATATTACATACTTTGTCAGTTTGCTATACAAAATTAGATTCATTAACTGTTCACATCATGTGATAAATAACAGAACTTCTAGTACACACTAACAGTCTTATGTCAAACTACATTAAAAAATACAAGTCTCTAAATTTAAATTGTAAAGCTATATACACGAGAAAATAAATCAACAGCTGGTCAGTGCGAGGTCAAAACTAAATATAATGATAACAAGTATGAATCATACCCAAAGGGTATTTTAAGATGCAGATATTTAAATATCAGCCCTAAAAATACACATTAACTTTTAATTAACAGTTTTCTTAACATTATTTCTACTAAATATTTGAAGGCTATCTGTGCTAGATGTCCCTAATTTAGACTAGAGGGAAGGCAGCTAGTCATCACTGCCCACTATTAACTCTTGAGCTACTCTTTTACTAATGGATTGACTCTTATACTATAATGCCCCCCACAGTTGAAAGGCAAGCATGTTTGGTGTGACAGGAACTTAAATCTGCAACCCTGTGATTCAAGTGCCCTGTCCATCTGACCATGCTGGATTATATAATTTAAGGATATATAAGTAAACGAAAAAAGTAAGCTACCCAAATTTCAGATTCTCATTTGTGATTACGTTTAGCTCGTGTTTCTATCTTAAATATAAATTTTAGTACCTTACTGTTTGTGTTAGGAAATCCTAACATGATATAGAAAAGTTACATCTTACATCCTTTGTTTTGTTACTTTTCAAAATTTAGAAGTTAAAACTGATTGGCCAAAAAAGAAAAGTGAACTAGAAACTAAACTTATTGACATAGACTCTTCATAAAAGCGTTTAATTAATTTTTGTGTACATGGTAGGCAGTTGTGGCACGAGCACTTTGAATCACCCACAGCAAGAGTAAACATAATTTATGAAACTTAATTTGTACTCAAAACTGAAATTTGTATTACCACTTGTATATGATGGTACTTTGTGTAAAACTTTATTACAAGTAAACATAATGAACTACCTTTTAGAATAGTTGGAAGACTTACAGAAATTATTACAAAAGTCAATTAAAAAGTTTGCTTTGTTTGTAAACTTTTTTATACCTTTAGCACCTCTCAGAAAAAGCTAACTACACACATTTTAATTATTATAAACTCATCATAAAATGTTATCATTTTAAAATGCAAGGAAAACATATAAGCATGATACATAAAAGAATTTCATATTTTATACAACTAATTGAAAACATTCAGTTTACTCTTCCAGATTATCTAATGACTCACTTCATAATAAAGAAATTTATTTTCAAAAAGTATAAATTTTGCTTACGAGTTTTTTTCAGTAATTCTGATGTATAGTAAATTATGCAGAAAGGAAACTAAATACAACAAATCTCAAATAGCATTATTTCTACCAGGTTCCTTGACTAACTGGTAAATAAATCAATCTTGAACAGTTAACATATTCCCTTTTCTCTTATGGTTTGACTAACAGTTACATATTAGGTTGTATTTCAGAACGGCTGCTATGGGTATTAACACTTTTATTATTATAAAACATTAACTTCTGATCTATTAAATTTTATTCAATGTTCAGCCAATTCCAACTTCCACCAGTAAATCTGAAGAAACAAAAGTCATCATAACTACTATTTAATCCTGAGCACTTTAGAAAGTGGACCTTTGTCTTTAGAAGAAAACATTCACAGAAAAAAAAAGTCCACCTTTCAAAAGTGGTCACACTATATGGTTATTATTTTGTGTCAAGTCTTCTTGAACCCACGTGTTTTTTTTTAAATCATGAAAACTGTATGAATAGTGTATTTCAGTTTCTACTCATATACTGCCTAATATTTACATAGGAAACTTTAAAACATGCATGTAATGACAATACTGATTAATTCTTGTGAATTATTCAGCTAGATAAGCTATAAAACTATCTAAACAATAAATGTGTAACACAGTTGGTCATCTCTGGGGCTTAATCTTAAAAGAAGATTTGTGCATCTATACAGTAACTGTTTGTTTGAAGCAACAGAAGGGGATATCTGTGCCCACCACAAGTATTAAAACCAGGTTTCTAGTACTATAAGCCTGCAGATATAAAGAAATATAACAATTACAAAAGGTGTAATGCATATCACATGAAAGTTAGTGAATGCATTAGTTCTCTTTTATTGTAAATGTAAGATATGAAGGGCTTTAAATACAAAGTACAAGTGAAAACACCTATGATCTCTCTTTCTCTAAACAGACAGTCATGTCATACAATGATTTTCATGCACCTTACTGGTAACGAGAGTAGTGGATTCATCTACGATGTCAACATTTTCAAATAAACTCACATCCTTTCCAATAATAAAAAAGTCCAAGAGTTGGAGCTAAGTGACACTGATTAGCTATTTTCTCTCTAGTTTGTCACTTCAAAATAATGGACGGCTAATCCAAATAGTTCTCAAGCAGATTTTCACTATATTAATAAATAACCAGCATATCATTTACAAAAATGTATAGTTAGTGCTTAACAACACATTTTGAACTTTTGTTTTACTTAAAAAGTAAAGGATACTCTGAATCTGAAGTGAAAAACACATTTTCAACAAATGTAATTTACATACATATCCTATTTTTAATAATCTGATCAAGCTGGTATTGGTTATAGTCAAACATGATGTAGTCTAATGCAATGTATAACCACATGGTGTTTGTGCTATATAAAAAAAACAGTTTGTAAACTACTAAATATTTTTGAGAATTTTAATGTTACTGATGTTTAAAGTTTCCGTATAAAACTCCCAGATACTAAGTAGGGAAACAAATATAAACAAACGCAAAATCAAAGAAGCTCTACTTATGTGATAACTAAAACCAACATAAAGGAACACCTTTATACCTCTACTAATTAATAACCTAACATCCAACTGCAACGTTCCCTACAATCACGTGCCCGATTATACTCTCGTCCCTAAGGCATGTGTACAGCAACGGTCAGTTGCAAATTCTCTTTGTTTACCTAAAGATGACCTAGGAAGATTAACACTTTTATTAATCTGCCGTACTTCAGTTCATAGTCTCAAAATTGTTTCTTTTAAAATTAAGGAATAAAATTTAATTTCGTCGTACCTGAACATGCGAAAAACACATTAGACCTTACTATGCAAAGATCGCTCTTCTTCAAGTGCTCACCTTCTTCAGGTTTTTCAATATACAGTAGTACCTCGGTTCTCGAACTTAATCCGTTCCAGAAGGCTGTTCGAAAACCGAATCAATTTTTCCCATAAGAAATACTGTAAACTAAATTAATCCGTTACAGACCTCCAAAAATTACACATTATGAAGCCTTTTAAGTAAAAATATTGCTTATTTATACCTGTATAATAATATTTACATGCATAAAGTCAACCACAAAAACTATAAACACAATAAAAAAACAATATCGTCAGATAGCTCTCCTTCTGAGATTCTTTCTCTTTTCACCGCTACAACCTGCTTGAGACTCACTGAACCTATTTCTTACTAAAAACTTGTCTAATGAGGTTTGTTTCTGCCTGCATTTTAAAATGTTTCTGAAGACTGTATGGTGCAGACTGTAGACTTCGCCAT
>NC_134834.1:128584132-128659373 GCF_004210375.1 Tachypleus tridentatus | reverse complement strand
GCTTAAAACCAGTCTAAAGAAGAATTCTTCTAAAAGCAGAAAACAGTATAAAACAGTGTAAAAACCAGGGAATTGTGAATAGAAACTCTTAAAACCGGTCTAAAAGAAGAGTTCTTGTAAAAGAGTGAAAACAGCATAAATATAGTGAAAAGACAAGGATATTGAGACTAGAAACGCTTAAAACTGGTCTAAAAGAAAAATTCTTCTTAAACGCTGGAAACACGATAAAACAGTGTGAAAACCAGCGAATTGTGAATAGAAACTATTAAAACAGGTATAAAAGAAGAATTTTTGTAAAACAGTGAAAACAGCATAAAAATACTGTAAAAGCAAGCGAAATTCTTCTTTTATACCTGTTTTAATAGTTTCTATTCACAATTCACTGGTTTTTACACTGTTTTAGGCTGTTTCGAGCGTTTTTTAAGAACGGTTTTAAGCGTTTCAAGTTTCAACTCGCTTACCTTTACAGTATTTTTTATGCTGTTTCACTGTTTTACAAGAATTCTTCTTTTAGACCGGTTTTAATAGTTTCTATTCACAATTCGCTGGTTTTCACACTGTTTTATGGTGTTTCCAGCGTTTTAGAAGAATTCTTCTTTTAGACCGGTTTTTAGCCTTTCTACTCTCAATTTGCATTATTTTACACTATTTTTATACTCTTTCCAGCGTTTCTAGTCTCAATTTGTATGTTTTTACAGTGTTCATATGCTGTTTTCACTGTTTTACAAGAACTCTTCTTTTAGACCGGTTTTAAGAGTTTCTATTCACAATTCCCTGGTTTTTACACTGTTTTATGCTGTTTCCTGCTTTTTAGAAGAATTCTTCTTTTAGACTGGTTTTAATCGTTTCTACTCTCAAATTGCATGTTTTCAAAGTGATTTTATGCTGTTTTTACTATTTCACAAAAATTCTTCTTTTATACCAGTTTTAATAGTTTCTATTCACAATTCGCTGGTTTTCACACATTTTTATCGTGTTTCCAGCGTTTTAGAAAAATTCTTTTTTTAGACCGGTTTTAAGCGTTTCTAATCTGAATTTCCTTGTCTTTACAGTTTATTTATGCTCTTTTCACTTCGTCTTTTAGACTGTTTTTAAACGTTTTTAGTCTCTATTTGCATCTTTTTACACTGTTTTTATGCTGGTTCCAGCGTTTTAGAAGAATTCTTCCTTTAGACCGGGTTTAAACGTTTCTAGTCTCAATTTGTTTGTTTCTACAGTGTTTTTATGCTGTTTTCACCGTTTTACAAGAATTCGTGTTTTAGAACGGTTTTAAGCGTTTGAATTCTGAATTTGCATGTTTTTAAACTGTTTTCACCGTTTTACAAAAATTCGTATTTTAGACCGGTTATAAGTGTTTCTAGTCTCAAATTGCATGTTTTTAAAGTGTTTCTATACTGTTTTCACCGTTTTACAAATATTCGAGTCCTAAATCTGTTTATCTGAATTTCCTTCCTTTTTCAACTGCATTTATGCTGTTTTCACCGTTTTACAAGAATTCGTGTTTTAGAACGGTTATAAGTGTTTAAACTCTGAATTTGCATGTTTTTAAACTGTTTTCATGCTGTTTTTAACATTTTACAAGAAATCGTCTTTTACTCTAGTTTTAAAGGTTTCTAGTCTCAATTCGCTTATTTTTACAGTATTTTTATGCTGTTTTCACTGTTTCTCAAAAACTCTTCTTTTATACCGGTTTTTAGCGTTTCTACTCTCAATTTCCATTATTTTACACTGTTTTTATGCTCTTTCCAGCGTTTCTCGTCTCAATTTGTATGTTTTTATGGTGTTTTCATGCTGTTTTCAATGTTTTACAAGAACTCTTCTTTTAGACCTGTTTTAAGAGTTTCTATTCACAATTCCAGTGTTTTTAAACTGTTTTATGCTGTTTTCACCGTTTTTCAAATATTCGCGTTTTAAATCTGTTTTATCTCAATCTCCTTGTTTTTTAAACTGCATTTATGCTGTTTTCTCCGTTTTACAAGAATTTGTGTTTTAGAACGGTTTTAAGCGTTTCAACTCTGAATTTGCATGTTATTACACTGGTTTCGAGCTATCTTCACCGTTTTACAAGAATTCGTCTTTTAGTGTAGTTTTAAACGCTTAAAACCAGTCTAAAAGAAGAATTCTTCTAAAACGCTGGAAACACCATAAAACAGTGTAAAAACCAGTGAATTGTGAATAGAAACTATTAAAACAGGTATAAAAGAAGAATTTTTGTGAAATAGTGAAAACAGCATAAAAATACTGTAAAATCAAGCGAATTGAGACTAGAAACTTTTAAAACTAGCGTAAAAGACGATTTCTTGTAAAATGTTAAAAACAGTATTTCTTTACTCTAGTTTTAAAGGTTTCTAGTCTCAATTCGCTTGCTTTTACAGTATTTTTATGCTGTTTTCACTGTCTTACAATAATTCTTCCTTTAGACCGGTTTTAACAGTTTCTATTGACAATTCCCTGGTTTTTATTTTGTTTTATGCTGTTTCGAGCGTTTTTTAAGAATGGTTTTAAGCTTTTCTAGTCTAAATTCGCTTGTTTTTACTGTTTCACAAAAATTCTTCTTTTATACCTGGTTTAAGCGTTTCTAGTCTCAATATCCTTGTCTTTTCACTATATTCATGCTGTTTTCACCGTTTTAGAAGACTTCGTCTTTTAGACTGTTTTTGAACGTTTCTAATCTCAATTTGCGTGTTTCTAAAGTGTTTTTATGCTGTTTTCACCATTTTACAAGAAATCCTCTTTTACTCTAGTTTTAAAGGTTTCTAGTCTCAATTCGCTTGCTTTTACAGTATTTTTATGCTGTTTTCACTGTTTCACAAAAATTCTTCTTTTATACCTGTTTTAATAGTTTCTAGTCGCAATTTGCATGTTTTCTCACTGTATTTATGCTGTTTACATTGTTTTACAAGTATTCGTGCTTTAGACCGGTTTTTAGCGTTTCTACTCTCAATTTGCATTATTTTACACTGTTTTTATGCTCTTTCCAGCGTTTCTAGTCTCAATTTGTTTGTTTTTACAGTATTTTTATGCTGTTTTCACTGTTTCACAAAAATTCTTCGTTTATACCTGTTTTAATAGTTTTTATTCACAATTCCCGTGTTTTTACACTGTTTTACAAATATTCACGTTTTAAATCTGTTTTATCTCAATTTCCTTGTTTTAAACGCTTAAAACCAGTCTAAAAAAAGAATTCTTCTGAAACGCTGGAAACACCATAGAACAGTTTAAAAACTAGTAAATTGTGAATAGAAACTATTAAAACAGGTATAAAAGAAGAATTTTTGTGAAACAGTGAAAACAGCATAAAAATACTGTAAAATCAAGCGAATTGAGACTAGAAACTTTTAAAACTAGCGTAAAAGACGATTTCTTGTAAAATGTTAAAAACAGTATGAAAACAGTTTAAAAACATGCAAATCAGAGTTCAAACGCTTAAAACCGTTCTAAAACACGAATTCTTGTAAAACGGTGAAAACAGCATAAATGCAGTTGAAAAAAGAAGGAAATTGAGATAAAACAGATTTAGGACTCGAATATTTGTAAAACGGTGAAAACAGTATAAAAACACTTTAAAAATATACAATTTGAGACTAGAAACACTTATAACCGGTCTAAAAGACGAATTTTTGTAAAACGGTGAAACAACATAAAAATACTGTAAAAGTGCGAATTGAGACTAGAAACGCTTAAAACCATTCTTAAAAAACGCTCGAAACAGCATAAAACAGTATAAAAAATTGTCAATAGAAACTGCTAAAACCGGTCTAAAAGAAGAATTATTGTAAAACAGTGAAAGCTGCATAAAAATACTGTAAAAGTAAGCGAATTGAGACTAGATTCCTTTAAAAATGGACTAAAAGAAGACCGGTTTTTAGCGTTTCTACTCTCAATTTGCATTATTTTACACTGTTTTTATGCTCTTTCCAGCGTTTCTAGTCTCAATTTGTATGTTTTTACAGTGTTCTTATGCTGTTTTTACTGTTTTAGAAGAATTCTTCTTTTAGATCGGTTTTAAGAGTTTTTATTCACAATTCACTGGTTTTTACACTGTTCTATGCTGTTTCGAGCGTTTTTTAAGAACGGTTTTAAGCGTTTCTAGTCTCAATATCCTTGTCTTTTCACTATATTTATGCTGCTTTCACCGTTTTACAAGAATTCTTCTTTTAGATCGGTTTTAAGAGTTTTTATTGACAATTCCCGTGTTTTTACACTGTTTTATGCTGTTTCCTGCTTTTTAGAAGAATTCTTCTTTTAGACTGGTTTTAAGCGTTTCTAGTCTCAATTTGTATGTTTTTACAGTGTTCTTATGCTGTTTTCACTGTTTTACAAGAACTCTTCTTTTAGACCGGTTTTAAGAGTTTCTATTCACAATTCCCTGGTTTTTACACTGTTTTATGCTTTTTAGAAGAATTCTTCTTTTAGAGTGGTTTTAAGCGTTTCTAGTTTCAATGTGTATGTTTTCATGCTGTTTCACTGTTTTACAAGAACTCTTCTTTTAGATTGGTTTTAAGAGTTTTTATTGACAATTCCCGTGTTTTTACACTGTTTTATGCTGTTTCCTGCTTTTTAGAAGAATTCTTCTTTTAGACTGGTTTTAATCGTTTCTACTCTCAAATTGCATGTTTTTAAAGTGATTTTATGCTGTTTTCACTATTTCACAAAAATTCTTCTTTTATACCTGTTTTAATAGTTTCTATTCACAATTTGGTTATGGACCAGGCAAATCCCATATATGAAGATGAAAGGATAACACCCCTAGATGAACACAATGTGTGATTTTTATTTTCCAACTTTCCAAATCTGAAATTTAAATTTGTGTTGAATAGGGATCCGAGCTCTCTGGGCAGTGCTAAATTCATTTTCTGTCAATAATAGGAAGAATATGTTTGTATATCAAGAAAGATGTGGATCAATATCACCATATTGTTGTGTTCATTAAAGCACACAAATTATTTATTTGTTTCATGATAACAATCTTAGATTTAATTTTTTTTAATTAGGTGAAACATATACTGTCATTTCTTGTAATTTTATATAATATTTCTAAAGTATTTTCTTTCTGTATGTAAACTGACAGTGTTCATTGTTTATGAAACTATGTAATCAGGTTTTTAAGTGTCTTTATAGTTGACTGTGTGGGAGATTGCAGTGTAATAGAGATATAAAATAGTGGTATATATAACTGACAAAAACACTTTGTGAAGGACATGGACTTAGCAAGAGGAAATACGAAAGCTCACTTTCAGGTTTGTGTTTTTTAGAGACCTTTAAGACAACATCCTTAATATTATAGGATTTGACTGTGGTAGTAATGGGTATTTTGTCTTACCATGTTCTATATATATCCTTTTATTATTTGTTTAGTAAATATGTAATGTATAATAATTACCTAAGTTAGATACAGATAATTGCAAAACTTTTTTGTAAGGAAGATATTTCGTGGGTGTGTACATAAATCAAGCTTTCCAGTACACCCTTTTTTAAAATTTAGTATAGTAATTTAAACCTCTTGTGACATCTGAATTGCTCACCAGTGTGGCTGAATCTGCTATAATATCCAGGTTTATGGAGAGTAAATTCTGTATCTTCTTCCTCCTTACAAAATTCCACACAACACATGATATCTGGTTCTTAGTTTTATAAAGGTGTCTTCTCCATGGATATCTTGCATTCTGTGGACAGATATTGTCAAATAAGGCTTGTTTAAGCTTGTTAATCACTATAAGCTGTTTAAGTTAATATGAATAATTCTACTATTTTATGGAAGAGGGACAGTTCAGCCAACCTTCTAAACTCTGTATCTTCATAGCTGCTTACTATTAATAGACAAGTTCTTTTGGCAGTGAATTTTATTTTGATGTTATTAAATCAAGATTTTGGGCTGTACCCTGTATACTGGAAATTGTAACATCCTTTTCTAGCCTACCTAATTTCCACCCAAATTTAATTTGATTTTAGTGATTTGGAAAAACTTCAGTGTTACAACCAAATTTTAAAAACAAAATTTTTTGCACGAGAAATAAATACTGCTTCTTTGGTGAAGGGATAATTCAGTGTAATATTTTTTTTTTCAGTTGTTGAATTATTTTTGTTTATTTCTTGCTGAAATGTAAGAAAAATAAAGAAAAATTTTCTCCGAAGTTAAAGAAATGTATAACTATGTAATATTTCTTGCACCTTAATGCAAAGGAGCACCAGATAAGATTGAAAATACAATAGTAGACAAATACAACAATATATTGATTATTAAATAATGTTAGAAGTTTGTATATGGATATAGATTGTTATTAGATATTTCTGCAGTATTTCATTTTACCATTCCTACTCTAAACTCATCTTCATGCTGTGGAAATTTTCTTGTGACAGAATTTGCTCAGTTTCTTGAAAAATCCCAAATATACTGACAGTAAGGCAGAGAATCGTTTTAAGGTACTGATGTATTTATAGCTCAGCTTCTTTCTGTGTCATCTCCATCACTTAGTGCTTTGATTTTTGTGGGATGTTAGGAGAAGCTTTTTGTAAAAGTATAAGCATAGATAAATGTTAGTTATGGCTAAACAGCAATAAATAGCTGTAGAAGTAAATCAATGAAGTTGATGTACACTATATGTATATATTATTATACCATAAAAAGGGTATGCTATGGATTATATGAACAACACATACAAACAACAGAAAAAGGTTTGACAGAAACATGAAAAAGAGTAAGTACTTCTAACAAATTATAAAATACAAAAATATATTTCTATTCTTCACGTATGTCTCTCTTAAGTTAAGACCCTCAATCAAGTTCTTGTCAATTATGCCTTTTTATTGATTTTACATCTGTAAACAAACCATTGCAATTTTTTTGCTACTTGTTCTTGAGTAAAATATTACAGTGATGAACATATACTTGATGGAATTTTAAAACAAAAATTACACTTCTATTAAACAGCTGTATCATATTATATTACACTCGGTGACAGCCTTAACTAATGCTAACAGTGAATGTATGGACTATTCTCAATGTATGTTTTACAAGTCCAATATTGTTTTGTTACAGTTTGCAAAAATCTCCTAATATTTTTATATCAAATTATACTTTACAATTACCATATTACAAATATAACAAAACTAAAGCAAGTCTGGAACAGAGTGACATTAATATAAAGTTAAAAATATATTGAAGGCAATACACAACCTCGTTCAATACAAAGCATTCACTAATGTAATTTTAAAAGACCAGTTATGAAGGCACATGAAGTTTATAAAAAAACATAACTAGCCTTTTTATCTGACATTTATACAAACTTGGGTATAAAGACAAAGTATAACATGAAATTCATATACAACAGTATTTTGTTTGTTTTAGAATCATGCACATAATGGGTCAGTTTTTTCACATCCTTCCCTAATATTCAAAAGATAAACAAAAAGGAAGTTAGTTGCTCAACTCGTGATAACCCTGTCTGACCAAAGTATGGGATTTGATGATCACTCTCATAGTGCACCCATGGCCTCAAAGTATGTAAACAAGTTTGTTTCTGTGACATGTCATAAATCATGAATTCTCATATTCAAAGTTTGGATATAATAACCACTAGGCCATCTACATAGATCCTTCAATAATCAATACACAGATTTGTATTGTGGTAGTAATGAAACTATCAGTAATGTAAAATATTACACACAAAACATGCTAGCATTTTATGGGCCCAGCTTGGCGAAGCGTGTTAAGGCGTGCGACTCGTAATCTGAGGGTTGTGGGTTCGCAACCCTGTCATTCCAAACATGGTCAATCCCACTATTCGTTGGTAAAAGAGTAGCCCAACAGTCCTAAATTAAGAATAGCTAGCACAGATAGCCCTCGAGTAGCTTTGTGTGAAATTCAAAAACATCAACACATCAACCCTATTTTATCCACCACCCCTCAAAAAAGTATGAAATTTGTTTGGTTACAGAGCTAACAAATAGAAAAGTTCAAGAAAAAAACAGGAGATTAGTTGAGTACTTTATTTCTTTTTTTAGTGTTTGTTATTTAGGCATAAGTGTAAAAGTAATTGACATGTAAATATAGGTATATTTGTTAGGTTAGTTAAGATTAGAGTAAGTAAAATTATAATATAAAAAATGGTTCTAAAGGCACAAGAACAGGGTAACATAATTTGTAATTTAAAGCAAGCTGCATGTAATTTCACAGATATATCATTGTGACACTGGGGAATGGTACGAAAAAGATTAAACAAAATAAACTTAAAAGTTTAAAAAGTGTACATTATTACAAAGAGGAAAAATATGTGGCAAAATGCCAAATTTTTTACATTTTTAAATGGGTAAAATTTGATAGTGAGGTAAAAGTATGGTTTCCCCTTTAGGATCTTTTTAGCTTAATGCTTCTGATACGTTCATTATTTCCCTTTTTTTGAATTTAAAATATTATATTCTTTCCTCTTTGCTTTAATTAATATATTGTTTTATGACATTAAAATTTGTTTTCACTTTAGTTTCAATCCATTTCATAACTTTGCTAAATATGTTAAACTGTTGCCAGCTAACTTGATTATTAATCCTCCATTACTAACAAGTAATATTCATTTCCAATATTTTATTACATATACATACCAACTTCTCTAATTCCATGAACCAACTGTTGGTTCTTCCTTGTTGTTGAAGCTCTAGATGATACAGAAATGTTGTCCAGTTTGTGTCATGGTCTGAGAACCCTGAACCAAAGCGAGGTCAAAAGTATAAAAATAGTTGGCATAGAGAGATTTACTTAAATTATTGACAAAACATGGTTATATTTTCTGGGGAAAGATAATTAGTAAAATAAGTTATGACTAAAACAGTTTCAGTCTAAGTGATTTCAGTTATCGATCCTGAGAGTGAAACCTGTAAAACTAAGCACAGTTTAGCATAAACATCAACTGTTACAGTCTGCACATCATCCCTTATTTCTGTTTTATTTTAATAAAGATTTTGTTAATTGTACACACTTGCCCCTTATTTTATATACACTAAAAAACTTGTTAAATACAGTACCCCATACTTCCTGGACAAATTTGCTGTTATCAGTAGATCACATCAAAGTATCACACACGTACACTACATTATTTTTTCTTTGTTTGTTTTACATATCCAATCCATATCATGTATTCAACCTAGAATTTGAATTAGGATATAATCAAAGCCAAATCACAATGACCATAACTTACACATATAGACAATATAAGAATGAGATGATTTAAATTGCATGATTTACATGCCTGACTGTTGGAGTGAGATTGAGCACCATGGTGAGAGCAAAAGAGCTGTCTGAGGCCTTGAGAAAGAAAATTGTAGCAGCTTATGAGTCTGGTAAGGGATTTAAAAAGATCCCAAAAGATTTTGAAATCAGCCATTCCACTGTCTGGAAAATAGTCAACAAGTGGAGGACTTTCAAAACAACTGCCAACATGCCCAGGTCTGGTCGTCTAAGCAAGTTCCCCCCCGAGAGCAGACCGCAAGATGCTATAGGAGGTCTCCATACACTTTAAAATGTCAGCACGGGATTTACAGCAGGTTCTGGCTACTGTTGATGTGAAAGTGCATGCCTCTACAATCAGAAAGAGACTGCACAAGTTTAACTTACATGGGAGGTGTGCAAGGAGGAAACCTTTACTCTCTAAGAGAAACATCAAGGCCAGACGACAGATTACCTTCCAGTACCCGTGCCTATGAAAATATCTAGATCAGCAAGACACAGTGAAGTGTATAAAATGAGCACGAGCTATTTTATTCTGTTGATTTTACTTCCCTGGCAGTTGTCTACCAGTTTACACATAGAAGATTTCAAACAATTCAACAGTGAAATTTGTCACTGGTAGGCTCACACTTGAGATTATATTATCAGTCATTTGCAAGGTAAAATATTTATATAACAACGAGATTATTAAACACTGTAAAGTCAAAACAACGAACATTTCAAAGAGAAATATCTTAAATATTCTTAACAGAAGCAGAACAATTTGCACAGCACAGCACTTAGGAAAGGAACAGAGTCCCAACACCACACCCCAGACCACTCTGTACCATCTCCCTTATTTTGTGAATAACTTTTTGTGTTAAAGCTGTGATTAGGGAAAAACAAAAACAATCACTGCGATAAAACCAGCATTATTAACAAAATAATATACCCACCTGGCCTGGTGGGTTAAGGTGTTTGACTCGTAATCTGAGAGTCACGGATTCAAATCCCAGTTGCCCCAAATATGCTTGCCCTTTCAGCCATGGGGATGTTATAATGTAAAAGTCAATCCCACTATTTGTTGGTAAAAGAGTAGCCCAAACATTGGCAGTGGGTGGTGATGACTAGCTGCCCTCCCTCTAAACTAGGGAAGCTCTCATGGAGCTTTGTGTGAAATTCAAAAAACAAATAATATACTAGACTTATAAAGATTTACAATCCAAATATTAATACAACCACATTTTTGAACAACAACTGTTTATCAAAGTAAGAAACATAGCTAAACATACTGGAATAATTACAGGTCCTTTTGCCCCAACAAGAAAGTTTGTAAAGTTATGTGATCTCCACGATCAGCCTTCTCATCCTGTGTAATTAAGTTTAGCACTATCATAGATACAATGAAAATTACCATTCAAAAACTAAACTGTTAAGCATTTTATAGAAGGAATTTGATGTGCAACTGTTTCTCTTAACAGAGAAGTTTAGCCAATATATGAACCAAATGAAATAATCCAGATATGAATAATCATTCAAATTAAGTTAACCACTGATCTCACATAAGAGTAGTGCTTTCACTGATATTTACTTTGAGTATGTAGAGAATAATAATAATAAAAAAAAAGTCTGAGGACAACTGTCTCTTAATATACTGAAGTTAGTAATTCTTACATTCTTGGTCTGTAAAATAAATATGCATAGTCTCACAAGTAACAGTGATTATACCGTCCAAAACAACTACCCTTCATGAAGATGTTACTCTCTTACAATAATATTAAAGATACCTTCAAGATACAATGCATTCAAAGCTTATTATTATTACAAACCTTCTTGGATTAGAGAAATTTCACACTTTTTCTCTTTTTAATGGAGATTTTCTTAAAACCAGTTTGTATTTAATAAAAATGCATAAAAAAATCTGTGTTTTGTAATATTAATCTAAATATTTTAGCATAAATCAGTTGAAAGATATAACAGATCTTTTTTGAATATATTTTTATTAAAGGGTAAAAATGACCATCAACACTAAACTAAAAAAAAACAGTTCAATATACCAATAAAGAAATGTATAAAACTTGATTAAAAAGATGGCCCTCTTATGCAATGTAATTAAATTGAATTTGGGTGGTAGGCTAGAAAAGGATGTCACAATTTCTAGTATACAGGGTACAGCCCAAAATCTTGATTTATTAACATCAAAAATAAAATTCACTGCCAAAAGAACTTGTCTATTAATAGTAAGCAGCTATGAAGATACAGAGTTTAGAAGGTTGGCTGAACTGTCCCTCTTCCATAAAATAGTAGAATTATTCATATTAACTTAAACAGCTTATAGTGACTAACAAGCTTAAACAAGCCTTATTTGACAATATCTGTCCATAGAATGCAAGATATCCATGGAGAAGACACCTTTATAAAACTAAGAACCAGATATCATGTGTTGTGTGGAATTTTGTAAGGAGGAAATAAGATACGGAATTTACTCTCCATAAACCTGGATATTATAGCAGATTCAGCCACACTGGTGAGCAATTCAGATGTCACAAGAGGTTTAAATTTCTATACTAAATTTTAAAAAATGGTGTACTGGAAAGCTTGATTTATGTACACACCCACGAAATATCTTCCTTACAAAAAAGTTTTGCAATTATCTGTATCTAACTTAGGTAATTATTATACATTACATATTTACTAAACAAATAAGAAAAGGATATATATAGAACATGGTGAGACAAAATACCCATTACTACCACAGTCAAATCCTATAATATTAAGAATATTGTCTTAAAGGTCTCTAAAAACACTAATAAAAACACAAACCTGAAAGTGAGCTTTCGTCTTTTCCTCTTGCTAAGTCCCTGAATGTCCTTCACAAAGTGTTTCATTCAATCTATAACAGAAATTGTATCGAACTACAAATGTACTGGTAATGAATTATTAATAATAGATACTGTAAACCTTTAATTTTTTTATTTTTGTTAGTTATATATACCACTATTTTATATCTCTATTACACTGCAATCTCCCACAAACTCAAGTATAAAGACACTTAAAATACCTGATTAAATAGTTTCATAAACAATGAAAAACTGTCAGTTTATATACAGAAAGAAAATACTTTAAAAATACAAGAAATGACAGTATATGTTTCACCTAATTAACAAAATTAAATCTAAGATTGTTAACATGAAACATTTAAAAGTAAATAAATAATTTGTGTGCTTTAATGAACACAACAATATCAGCGTCTTAGATAGAACACTGAGAGAACTCGGATCCCTATTCAACACAAATTTAAATTTCAGATTTGGAAAGTTGGAGAATCGGAAAATAATAATTAGAATATAACATAAGGAACAGAAATAAGCATTTTACATCCATAATATAACAACAGAAGAAAAACAATTAAGTGCCTGTCTTAACAAATATCAATTTTAAAATAAAACTATGCACATACTATTTCCATGTACCTTAAGAGTTCTCTGGACGTAATACTTTTGTTATTATGTTTGTTATATTATTAACATTGAAAAAACAGGTTATTAAATAATTTATTTCAATCCTTTTTAACCTCTTCCCAACATAATAAATGTTCTCTAGTACTATTATGTGACTAAATATAAATTAAGTATTGTTAACTTAAATGCTACAGGTTATTTATTTAAAAGGAAATTAAAGATTTATATCTTCACCCAAAAAATGTTATAATGATAAGTCATTATCTATTGTAAAAAGTTTTACAATTATCTGTATCTAACTTAGGTAATGATTATACAACACATACTTACTAAACAAATAATAAAAGGATATATATGGAACATGGTAAGACAAAAGACCCATTACTACCACAGTCAAATCCTATAATATTAAGAATGTTGTTTTAAAGGTCTCTAAAACACTGATCAGAAACTTTTGGGCTACTATTTTACCAATGATTAATGGGAATGACCATCACATTAAAATACCTCATGTCTCAAAGATCAAGCATATTCAGTGACAGCAAAAATTTAGCAAAGGCTAAATTTTATGTTTGAGAAAAGCAAATCCATAATATGTCATGAATGAAATACAAGTTCAAAAGTAAATAAAGCTTTCTACATTAATATAAAGAGTAGCTAACTTAGTAGTGAAAAATAAAACAAACATGTAATACATAACTTTAAAAACTCCAAATAACTTCACTACTTTCATCACTAAATACAGGAACAATTTTTATTCTAGAACATGTATATGTAATGCAGTTATTTCCATATATACAACAGCAAAAACTGAACAGCAAGTTTGTTTGTACAACCTTTCATAAAAACAATGTCATGTTTCTTGCTATTCAGAAATGTCCATTTTACTTAAGAAGGTTTTAAAATAAATTTTTCATGCATGATAAGTTCAATCTTTACCTTTATCAGAGCAAGTATAGATCAAATTCAACTAGACGTTGTTGAGAATGTTTCTCAAATATGTGACATGGAATAATATAAAACTGAATCAGCTCTTACAAGCAAAATGAGTTTTTTTTTCATACTTTGAAATGTATTGAAGTTCAAAAGATACTAACAGTATATGTTTTTAGGCTATTGAAAGTCATTTTTAGACTACTTAGTGGTACCTCAAATATAAGTTACATACAATTATATTTCATACTTATGCTTTAAAACATTCATAGTGAACTACAAAAATACATCACGCCATTCAGTTTTTGATGAGGCACAAGTTCCATCTGAGAATCTGTCTCTTTCACTCTTCTCTGCATTTTCATTATCATCTGATTGTTTATTTATACCTCCAGCCACATCATTATATTCCACCTTGAATAAATTTCAAAGAAAATTAATGGAAAATAAAAATTATACATTTCATTTTACATTGCACATAATAATATTCAAAACCAATAAATTACAAGCAAACACTGAAGTTGAAACAACAAAAGCTAGCTTTAATAAATTTAAATTAACTGTCAAATCAAGAAAAATTCCCTAATTTATGAAATGCCTCTGCTTATTTTGGAGCAAAGCTATACTGAATATTCACAACCTTAGATTCATGACTACCAAAAAATAGCTTGTCATTGTCTCGCAAACTTTTTACTCATACTTCTAAACTTTTGTTTTATGGAACAATTTGTAAAAGAAAATGATAATTATAATTACAGGCAATGAAACTCAGTTTTTAGCAAAAAAATATTTTTCAAACAAAGAGTAATAAATACCTTGAATCTACAAATTACAGAAATGTAGCCTCATGAGGTCAACCTAATCTAACTCAAATTATATATTTTCTTATTATCTCAGCTCAATAAAACTGTAATGTCACCTGGTGCACCTGCTGTTCTGAAAAGAAAAAAAAAAAGTCTGGAAGTGAGGGAATGGGATGGAAGAAAGTCTGATAAACTTTTGTGAATTTCTGTTTAATGCTTGAATAAAGTTGTTGGAAAGGTTCACAAGGATGATGGCATTGTAGAAGGTCCAAAGGAAAATTTATCCTCCCACTAGGAAACAACAGGATAGAAAAATAAAAATATGAGATCACACTCAGATACAGAATGCTCCAATGATCATCAAAAACGAGCACAATTTTTTCTTTGCTTCTCAAATAATGCAAATTAACCTTCAACATGCTATATTTTAATAAACAATATTCTAGTACTACACAAGGAATTTGAGGATATGTAACAAGAATTAATTTATTTTCACAGGAAAACAAAACAGCATAATACAGAGTAGTCACTTAACTTTTCCCTACTTTTCTACATATTAATTTATTGCATCTTACAAATACTAACAAAGTGAAATCTGATGCACATATACAGCAATTTAATTTCACAAAATAACAAAAATAAAAGACCGACCATGGGGATTTAAATTATTAATTTACAAGAATAAGACTACTAAATATAATTTCTTTGGTCATATTATACATTTAATTCATGTCTCCTGAATAATGAATAATACTTTAGATTTTCTGGGGCAAATTATTTCACACACTAGCAAGTTTGATATTTTCTTTTGGCTTCCTTATTCATCAGTTTAATTTTGGTTGAGAGTTGTTTCTATTTCAACTTTCTTCAACCAGGAGCTATTATACCATGCAATTTTATGTAGTTCTAAAGTTCACATTACAATTAAGAAATTGGATGTTGTGCAATTGCACTTTTACATGCAAATCCCAGATACCTGCTAAAGCACTAAATTTTAATAACAATTGTACATCACATTTTATGTATAATAATGGACGTTACAATAAAATGTAGACTTCAGCATCTTCTGATAAAATTTTAAGAGAAGTTTCTTTCACATCTAATACAAAAGTGTACAATTTTACTAAAATTTTCATTAAATCAAAATGAACTTTTGTATCCCAAAGTTCAAATAACAAAAATACATAAGATAATGCTTAGAACCCTCTAAAAGACTTTACAATATTGTATACATTTTAACCCATTGTTTCTACAGCTCTGAAAAATTCTTTAAAATAGTCCCTACTCTCAACACAATATCAAGCTTGGATGCACAGAAATAATATATGCACGTGCAAACATAAAACCTATCTAACCACATAAATAACTTACAAAACTTACACGTACAAAATGTACTACATGAAGCATCAATCAAAATTTGTAAGTTTTAATAATTCAATTACATAAGTGCAGTCAATTTGTTGAGATTAATTATCACACTTGGCAGACTCTGTTTAACAAAACAAGAAGAGTATTCACAACACAATACAATTAGAACTAATACATAACAAACTACATAAACTACTTCCAATGTGAAATGAGCATGATGGGATTTGAATGCAAACTTCAAGAAATTACTTATCATTCTCTGTTACTTATTTTAACAATAATCTTATTTTCCATTCCATTACATTATTTCCTTTTCCTGGTTTATTAGGGGTAACCACCCTAGCACAAATAGTTGTAAATGTTAAATTGTATTTTTGATATATGCATATCTATCAAATGGTTGGGAATTCTCTATAATGACCTAAACAAGTGCTAAACATGTCACCCATTGCACCATGACTTGCAACTGCAGCGAGAAGCCACTGCATGCATATATTATCAACATAAAGTGCAATCAACATTGGTATATTCTCAAAGATTACATAAATTCAATTTTTAATGTTAATGCTGACAAAGGAAGCATTAACAATAACTTTTGTGGACACCATCTTTTGACTTGTACATATAAATTAAAAAGTAAAGTATGAAAGATCAAGTTATAATACAAAAAAAAAGTTTAAAGCATAGATCTAAGGCCTATACTTAGTAGCCCTCAGAATGAATTTTAAATGCTTTTCTGTGAGAACATTTCTTCTTCTCAACCTTACTTTTAGTCATGTGGTTTGAAAATGATGTTTTCTAAAATAATTACTGTTTTTAATGTTGTAACTTTTTCTTCATTTTAGTTGTTTAATTTCAATCTTGTTCCATGACTGAATTTACTTTTTACATGCACATCTTTAATACGTATAAATGGCTTATTGTGGGTGATAACTCAAAAATTTACATAGTACCCTAATTTTATTACACATATTTAATTACACACCTTTCTCCTTCTGGTATCATACTGGCATCTCCATCTTTCTTGTGTATATCCTGCTGTTGGAACTCTTTTCAAATGACTTGCAAGTCTCTTCCAGAGACATTGTAACCTTGAAGTCTTTTACATGCCCACAGATCATCTGCAAAAAATGAGTAATATCCACTTCTAGTAGGTTTTCCTGGCAGATTCCATCCACAACTGCTTCAACATTTGTTTTTCAAGGTGGTGACCTTGATTTACCTAGGCAAATCAGCAAAAACAAAACAAAACATGAATTAAACATCTGCATAATCTTCAACTAAAAATGTTTTTTAAGTTGTATTTGTATTTTAGCATGCATATTACTTTAATTGACAATAAAATAGTATTGTAAACATTAATTTTAAGTTTCACACACATATAAATGATATTTCGCTCGGATTCCGTCATATATATATATATTTTACTTAATAAAAATTAGCAAACCAAATCTGAAACATCAAAAACTAAAGCACGAAAGTTGAAGGGGAAAAGAAACATCAGTGAGAAAGAGATATAGCATCTTCTAAATGTGACATTCTCATCTGAAGTTGAAGTTTCAGCTAACGTTTAAATAGCTCTGACAGAAACACTACAAAATCAGGTGGAAATGTAAAGGGAAAAAAATACTCTTTCTGTTGGTTATAAACAGGAGTTAAAGAGTAGTATGTGGGAGAAACCACTCTATGATTTTACAAGATACCTACTTTTTTATGAATCTGCTAAAGGTGCAAAATTCTTATTTCATATTTAGCTTGTATGTATTTCAAATTTGCGTTTCTAATTAGTTGGCTACTTGTACATGTTGTATGGTGGGCATAATAAAATATTAACTGAGCAATAAGACAACTAGACACACAAAAATCAATATTTAACTTTTTTCTTTACATTTCCTTTTAAATTAAGAAATTAATATATATAAAACACTAAACTATAAATTACAAGCTATGTTTTGATGACAACTTCATTAACATCTGTAGTAAAAATGTTGCTTAATAAAATTTTGAAATAATGCTCCAAAATTTGACTAGTGTACTTTGATCCACTTAGTGAAAAAAGGTTAAACATGTACTTTTGTAGTCACTTATTCGAAGACATTCTTTGTCACAATTTATCAACAACATATATGAAAGAGAACACACATTTCATTAGACGCGAATGTGAATACCAACTGTTGTTGATACATCAAGACAAAGACATACTGGTAAATTGCAAAAACATATGATCATGTCTCAAATAGTCAACTTCTTCAAAACCACAAAGGATCTGACGTATTCAACTCTATCATATGAAGAACACTACAAAAAATTATCACATGATATCTGAGTGTTAATACTTTCTCACTCTGAAACTGTATTTCTGATAGGTACTTATCTTCCTCCCCTCACCTAAATCTTTCTTAATCCTGGTCTGCCATTTAAGCATTGTTAAAAAAATATTTTGTAAAACTGCACCAATCAGTTTTGCACCATTTCAGAATATGTGCTGATAATGCGACTACTTCTCATCAAGCATACAGGTAGCTCCCTCAACTATTCAAGAACAATCCTAACTTTTAAAAATTGTGCAAGCACAAACTATAAACCCAAGAATCTTAGTGAGAGGAAGGGTGTAAAAGTAGATGAGAGAATATAAGTAGTTACTGGGAGTATGTTTTCAGATTAAGAAAGTGTTAGATTCTGAAACATTACAACCTTCCTCTCACACAAAGCTGGAATCATACATTGCCAAGTTGGAAGGACTAGTGAAGGTACATCAATCGTACACCAAACTGAAATCAACTGCACTGAAAGAACAGGTATACTAGAATATGAAAAGAAAGTGTACTGATGGGATACCACACTATTTCTGGAACAGGAATAAATAGTGATATAATTGGGTCTGAACTGAATTGACAGGCACAATAAAAGATATATAGCACTGAATCACTATAGGAAATACTGGATAACTATGACAAGATACAGTAAGGAGTTGAGAAAAATAGGAAGGCTTGTGTGTATGCAATGTTAAGGAAAGTGCCTTTGGTTACATTTGTTTATGCCAAGTGTCGTCAATCTGGAAAAAACATTCAGTGGAAACACCTCATATAAGACTTAGCAATAAAAAAAAACATCAGGGTGAAGTGCCCTGGACATGTAGGATTCATAACTAGACCTCTGTCCACATCAATTATAAGAAACAAGATGCAATACCAAACATAGTGACAGTGAGTTGTATCATAATGCCAGTAAATGAGCTAGAGAAAAACAGCAATAAGTAGCTAGGGCTTGAAAAGCACAAAAAATGTATTTGGATAGGCCAAGTGCAGTTTGCCTAAGCAAAAAACATCCAGAAGTGCCTTGCATAAGAAACATATGATCTGTTCAGTCAAAAACATCCAGGAGCAGCATCTTGGATACTGAATATTATTGTACAATTCATTATTTTGTACTGTAACCATAAGAAAAACTACAGCTCTCTTTTTCACTTAGTGGATACACATGGGCTAGAAAGTGGTTTTCCAACACCCACTCGAGAAGAAATCTTTATGACCTACCACTCTGACAAGTTAGAACCAGAAGTGGTAAGGACTCCCATTCTCCACTAGAAGAAACGTAGCAAAGAAGGAGGCCAGAAGAACAACACACTGAGGACAGTGCAATGGAATGACATAATTCCCTATTTGAAAAGCAGATAAAGCCTGAGTGGGGATGGGCAGAAAAAAAACAACATACATACATACATACATTATGAGTGAGAGAGAGATACATATACAAGCTGCCAGTAGTTTTACAGACTTACAGAAACATCCCATATCAATATAATTATTGAATTCTAGTGCAAGTATAACATGGAGCACATCTGACCATATAAGACCTGTCAGCATGCGAGACCCTGAAATACATTATTTATCAACTAAAAATATGTGTGAAAAGTAATATTCTGGTCTAGCACAGTCAAAGGTGATGAGACGTGTAGAATCATCACAGAAGGCAAACAATACCTATCCTAGGTCATGCATATAATGTGCAACAAACGTATAGTGAGGTATTCACATTCGAGCCTGAATGATATCCTCCAAAGACTGGCAAACAGATAAAAGTGATAGTTATATGATGAGAAGAAACATTGTGTTATTGGCGACCTTCTACGGACAAATTCCGAATAAGCAATCATACAAGTTGATAAACTTAACCAGTGAGTACAATGGGGACATAGGGAATCCTTGGAATAAATAGACAGAAATAACAACATGAATCGAGGTATTATGGACCACACAACATCTTAGGGAACAAATTGGAACAGCTGATACAAACAAACTCTGATCAAACAACCAGGCAGAGAACTGGTAAATAAGATATACAAAAGGACAGGAAGGATGAAAGCCACAGCAAATGGACCAAGATATGAAGAAAACCACTGCCTCTGGTACAAAGACAAGGAGAAAGGAAGAATGGAATGGAAGAGGAAAGATGCTACATGATGAGCAAGTCGATGCTGATGCAAAAGCCACATGAGCAAGTGGAATTCAGTGACAATGGTAAGAACTATATCTGATTACAATTGTCAGAGGAGAGACTGAGACAAAGGAAAGGCCAGGGAATGTTGCTCCAGTAAAGGCAAAAGTAGAGGGAACCATGTCTGAGCAGGCCAATACAGAGTAGTGAGAAAGAAAAAAGTTGTCATCTGGATAAGGGGAAAAAGACTCTGAAGAAGAGTCTGATTTGAGTGCAGATACATAAGTGAAGACTACTAGGTAGTTCTAGTAGGCCCAGTGAAGAAGATTCATAGTCTGAAAATAAAGATATAAATTTAGTTATACTTGCTTAGTGATATAGCTGATAACAGTGGAATAATCAGTTTGAACCACAACCACCTGGCAAACCACCTTGCAGAGGAAATAATACAGAGTCCAATAAACTGCAAAACGTTCCAGGATATATCAAATGGAAAGAAGTCTCCTCAATAAACAACCAACCAGAAATCTCTTGGGAATTGAGGAAAGCTCCCCTCACCCAATCCACACTTGGTATATGAAGATAAGCAACCATCATGATTTGATCATTCAGAGTTCCAGGGAAAAAAAACCCTCAGTGACTTCAGTTAAAAAGTTCAACTTGGACAATTCTATAACAGGTCTCCAAGCATCTGTCTTTTGAGGGACAACAATTACATGGGAATTACACTCAAGGGGAATGAGTAACACCCATTTGGCAGCCCCTTTGTGTAGTAAATCTTGAACAGACCAATCTTTGAAGAAAAATGATCCCAAAGAGGAGGAAGGAAGGAAATAGATAGATAGGTAGAAACCTTCAGACAGAACTTAGAGCCCACTAGAATTGTCATGAAGTACAGCAATATAAATTAATAAACAACATTTGACATACAAAACCATTATGGAACTTATATGTTAAAAAACAATTATCAAACTTACAAGTCCACTAAAGAAAAGGATAAAGGACACAACAGAAAAACCTATCTTGGAGGAAAAGACAACAAGTTAACAATAAGAAAATTTGACTCAAATTTCATTAGTAATGAAAAACGAAATTACAACTTAATCCTTTTGCTACAGGCTCAGTATAATATACACAAGTTCTACACATTTTGCATGTCAAGTATTTATGCTAACTTTTGACACAACGTTCATATCTTCACTAAATTAGGTAGGTATTTAGTAAAGATTACAGGTATTTTGTATAAAAAGAATCAGATTTTTTTTATGAAATATTTATGCTAAAGATTTGTTAGTGGAAATAGAGTCTGTTTTGTTACTAGTCTGACTACAATGTGTTAAGATCTGGAAATTTTTTATATCTCAGTGGTTGGTTGGTTGATTTCGTGTTTTATGGCACAAAGGAGCTAGGCTATCTGCGCCCAACATCCGGAAAAAAGGTAAAATTAAAGTAAATGTAGTAAAGTTCATAAAAGGACATGAAAGTATAACAAAACAGCAAGTAAAAACATAAATAGAATAAAACCAATGTTTACATCTAGTCTACAACGTTAAGAGAAAAACTACAGTAACAAAAGTCGTAACGAGCTGTCTGTAGCATAATGGTAATTATCATAACCCGCCAAGAAGACTAACAGGTAAGTACAAGAACCACCGTCAGTCACCTGAAGTTGGCCTTTCCAGTCCTGGTTCTGGGATATGTGTCATTACAGCCACTATCAAAAAGTAGGTAATAAAAGTGTTAAAAGACATGTAGCAAAATTGTAATAAAAACTCGCCAGGACGACTGACGAGTAGTTTAAACAGCAGGTGACTAACCTGAAGTTGGCCTTTCCAGTTCTGGAATTTAATGTTATGGCCATTTTCTAATTTCAAATTGAACTAGAGAGATTGTGACTCTTAAAGTGGAACCACAATAAAAAAGATTAAATGAAGAAATATAAAACATTTAAATGACATTAAAAAGATTAATGGCTGTTAAAAAACTAAAAACATTATCAATGTGGACAGAGTCACCTTCACCAATAACACTGTCTAATGTTACGGAAAAAACCTTGGGACAGAACATGTTTAAAATAGTGCCGTTGAGAGTCATAAGGATGGCAAGAAAGTACAATGTAGCTTATAGTAATCTGAGTGTTATACAAAATACACATCGGTGCATCAGTTCCAGATAAAAGGAAACGATGTGTTAAAAAACTGCGACCAATGCGTAGTCCAGTCAGAACAACTTCCTCCTTCCGAACCTTACGGAAGCAAGGCAGCCAAACTCCACTATAGGGTTTTATTTGGAAAATAAATACTGATGAGAGAGAAAGTTCCATATCAGGTTTTCTTTAATCGTTTTTTTCAACATGCATTACTCTTACAAGTAAACCTTCAACTTCTTTACAGACATCCTAAAATATAGTAGTATCTTTTAACATCAAAACAGTTTACATAAAACTTACCATCATGTCCAACTTCTGTCAGGATTTTTACAGTCTCATGAGACGTGTTCATTTTCCCCATACTTGAAGCAACCAGATTCACTTCTCCTGTCCCCACCTACACTAGGACAATCTTGTGACATGTGCCCATCTTCACCACACTTACAACATCCTGTTAAGATGGTTAAAGGAATACTATGTAACTATATGCATGTATTGTCACCCTAACTGAAAATAAATTAAAACTTAAGACAGAATTTAAGAAGAATATAATGTTACATATTTTTCATGTTGATTTAAAAAATTTATAATAATCTATATTAGTGTTGCAAGTTGAAAGGATTAATTAGATTTGATACATTCTCAAACTAAGGAGTCATGTTAAAGCAGAAATTTAAATTCTAACAAAGTAACAGGATGCAGAAACTAAAACCATGTTCAAAACAACTTACAAAAATTTTCCCCCAGAAAATTTAAATGTAAAAGATGAGCCACAGTGAACCCCGTAATAAAGATTGTATTGTTCTATAATTCTGTGTAAAAAACTTCAAAAAACTTAATTAATATACTAGAGGAAATGAAGCTACTTCAATATCACTCACTACTCATGTCTAACCAAAGTGACATGTAACCGTCGCTCATGTTTCTATGGCAACAGGTTACAAGTTATAAAATCTTATATTAGTAGTTTTAACATTCTAAAGTCTGGGCAGCATCCAGCCTAATCAGGTAAGGATACTGATTCTAACCTAAGTATCTGCAAGAGCTAAGTCATTAGAATCAATAAGTTAATAGAATTCCCAATTTTCAAATATGAACAACTTTAGACAATAAGAAGCCTTGATATTATGAAATTTTCTGATTAACACCATTTTTAAAATCACATTTAACATGAAGTGAACTAGTAGCCAGGAATCTGAACAAAGGGAGAAGAATTTACACTTGGAAGACCTCATTATATATCAAGATCCTTATCAGATACCTGCCAAAAAGGTCTTTTACTGGAGACAGTAACATGAGACTACTTTTAAAAGTCTGCAAGAGCAAGAACTTGGTAGACACCCTCTTGACACTGGTCTTTTCCATGAAAGTCCATGGAATGGTAGATGCAACTTAGATAAATATAATACCAAGGATACCCCAAGCAACCTTGCAGAAGACCCTAACTTGACAGTGAGGACTGGTAATGCCAGGGCAAAAGGATTGACCACTTTTTTTTATTATTATTATTACCCTAAACCATATGCAAATTTTGGAAAATTCATATACCGTAGGAGGCAACGCCAGCTGTCTGGCAGGATCCAATGAAAGAGAAATGGGTGCTGAAAAAGAAAATATACTTACCCTACTCAAAGGCAGTGTGAAGATTGAAAAAATAGATTAGAGTTAAAACTCAGCAGGAAATAAAGCAGGTTTTATGAAAGACATGTGAGAATCATCCACATGTACTAACATACAGATAATATCCAAACTGAAGGAGTTGGCTTATCCACACTGTAATAGTAGCAGGCAACAGATCTAGACAATGAGGGGTCCAACGGTAGAATAAAAAAAATAGCAGGAGCCCTTAAAATATGCGTGCCAAATAACACCAAGACAAGATGCAGAAGATGAGTCTAAATGAGTATATAGGAAAGAAACAGGAGGGAGGGAAATAGGATGAAAAGTACAATCACCATTCCAAGTAACAGAAGTCTTAGAAAAGAAGCCAGGTCTGGGTAAAGTAAGTACAAGTACAATGTAAGACTGTGAAAAACACTAATGATATTAAAATCAGACCAATGGAGACCATAGGTAAGGAGATGGAAATATGTCTAGAAGCCAATAATTCAAACAGAGCATGTGTCAGAGAATATAAAATCATTGTCATGTTCCAACGAGGCATGAAAATGGTCGGAATAAAGTGGGGAAGGCAAAATGTAGAAAACCAAGCTATCCAATAACCAGCTAGAGTGAAGATTGATAGTCCATAGCTAAACAACCACGTGAAAAGGACTGAGCGGTGAATCACCATAGAACAGGAAGGAAGTGGTAGACAAAACAGTGGTGAAAAGTTTGCCACTTCTGTTGACAGAAAGAAGAAAAAAAAATGAAGGACAAGAGAAATGTGATATAGAAAGTGGTACACATTTGGAAAGTATAGATGGTTATGGACCAGGCAAATCCCATATATGAAGATGAAAGGATAACACCCTAGATGAACACAATGTGTGATTTTTATTTTCCAACTTTCCAAATCTGAAATTTAAATTTGTGTTGAATAGGGATCCGAGCTCTCTGGGCAGTGCTAAATTCATTTTCTGTCAATAATAGGAAGAATATGTTTGTATATCAAGAAAGATGTGGATCAGTATTCTATCTGAGACAATATCACCATATTGTTGTGTTCATTAAAGCACACAAATTATTTATTTACTTTTAGATGTTTCATGATAACAATCTTAGATTTAATTTTTTTTAATTAGGTGAAACATATACTGTCATTTCTTGTAATTTTATATAATATTTCTAAAGTATTTTCTTTCTGTATGTAAACTGACAGTGTTCATTGTTTATGAAACTATGTAATCAGGTTTTTAAGTGTCTTTATAGTTGACTGTGTGGGAGATTGCAGTGTAATAGAGATATAAAATAGTGGTATATATAACTGACAAAAACACTTTGTGAAGGACATGGACTTAGCAAGAGGAAATACGAAAGCTCACTTTCAGGTTTGTGTTTTTTAGAGACCTTTAAGACAACATCCTTAATATTATAGGATTTGACTGTGGTAGTAATGGGTATTTTGTCTTACCATGTTCTATATATATCCTTTTATTATTTGTTTAGTAAATATGTAATGTATAATAATTACCTAAGTTAGATACAGATAATTGCAAAACTTTTTTTGTAAGGAAGATATTTCGTGGGTGTGTACATAAATCAAGCTTTCCAGTACACCCTTTTTAAAATTTAGTATAGTAATTTAAACCTCTTGTGACATCTGAATTGCTCACCAGTGTGGCTGAATCTGCTATAATATCCAGGTTTATGGAGAGTAAATTCTGTATCTTCTTCCTCCTTACAAAATTCCACACAACACATGATATCTGGTTCTTAGTTTTATAAAGGTGTCTTCTCCATGGATATCTTGCATTCTGTGGACAGATATTGTCAAATAAGGCTTGTTTAAGCTTGTTAGTCACTATAAGGTGTTATATAAGTTAATATGAATAATTCTACTATTTTATGGAAGAGGGACAGTTCAGCCAACCTTCTAAACTCTGTATCTTCATAGCTGCTTACTATTAATAGACAAGTTCTTTTGGCAGTGAATTTTATTTTTGATGTCATTAAATCAAGATTTTGGGCTGTACCCTGTATACTGGAAATTGTAACATCCTTTTCTAGCCTACCTAATTTCCACCCAAATTTAATTTGATTTTAGTGATTTGGAAAAACTTCAGTGTTACAACCAAATTTTAAAACAAAATTTTTTTTGAGAAATAAATACTGCTTCTTTGGTGAAGGGATAATTCAGTGTAATATTTTTTTTTTCACTTGTAGAATTATTTTTTGTTTATTTCTTGCTGAAATGTAAGAAAAATAAAGAAAAAATTTTCTCCGAAGTTAAAGAAATGTATAGCTATGTAATATTTCTTGCACCTTAATGCAAAGGAGCACCAGATAAGATTGAAAATACAATAGTAGACAAATACAACAATATATTGATTATTAAATAATGTTAGAAGTTTGTATATGGATATAGATTGTTATTAGATATTTCTGCAGTATTTCATTTTACCATTCCTACTCTAAACTCATCTTCATGCTGTGGAAATTTTCTTGTGACAGAATTTGCTCAGTTTCTTGAAAAATCCCAAATATACTGACAGTAAGGCAGAGAATCGTTTTAAGGTACTGATGTATTTATAGCTCAGCTTCTTTCTGTGTCATCTCCATCACTTAGTGCTTTGATTTTTGTGGGATGTTAGGAGAAGCTTTTTGTAAAAGTATAAGCATAGATAAATGTTAGTTATGGCTAAACAGCAATAAATAGCTGTAGAAGTAAATCAATGAAGTTGATGTACACTATATGTATATATTATTATACCATAAAAGGGTATGCTATGGATTATATGAACAACACATACAAACAACAGAAAAGGTTTGACAGAAACATGAAAAGAGTAAGTACTTCTAACAAATTATAAAATACAAAAATATATTTCTATTCTTCACATATGTCTCTCTTAAGTTAAGACCCTCAATCAAGTTCTTGTCAATTATGCCTTTTTATTGATTTTACATCTGTAAACAAACCATTGCAATTTTTTTGCTACTTGTTCTTGAGTAAAATATTACAGTGATGAACATATACTTGATGGAATTTTAAAACAAAAATTACACTTCTATTAAACAGCTGTATCATATTATATTACACTCGGTGACAGCCTTAACTAATGCTAACAGTGAATGTATGGACTATTCTCAATGTATGTTTTACAAGTCCAATATTGTTTTGTTACAGTTTGCAAAAATCTCCTAATATTTTTATATCAAATTATACTTTACAATTACCATATTACAAATATAACAAAACTAAAGCAAGTCTGGAACAGAGTGACATTAATATAAAGTTAAAAATATATTGAAGGCAATACACAACCTCGTTCAATACAAAGCATTCACTAATGTAATTTTAAAAGACCAGTTATGAAGGCACATGAAGTTTATAAAAAAACATAACTAGCCTTTTTATCTGACATTTATACAAACTTGGGTATAAAGACAAAGTATAACATGAAATTCATATACAACAGTATTTTGTTTGTTTTAGAATCATGCACATAATGGGTCAGTTTTTTCACATCCTTCCCTAATATTCAAAAGATAAACAAAAAGGAAGTTAGTTGCTCAACTCGTGATAACCCTGTCTGACCAAAGTATGGGATTTGATGATCACTCTCATAGTGCACCCATGGCCTCAAAGTATGTAAACAAGTTTGTTTCTGTGACATGTCATAAATCATGAATTCTCATATTCAAAGTTTGGATATAATAACCACTAGGCCATCTACATAGATCCTTCAATAATCAATACACAGATTTGTATTGTGGTAGTAATGAAACTATCAGTAATGTAAAATATTACACACAAAACATGCTAGCATTTTATGGGCCCAGCTTGGCGAAGCGTGTTAAGGCGTCAAGCGACTCGTAATCTGAGGGTTGTGGGTTCGCAACCCTGTCATTCCAAACATGGTCAATCCCACTATTCGTTGGTAAAAGAGTAGCCCAACAGTCCTAAATTAAGAATAGCTAGCACAGATAGCCCTCGAGTAGCTTTGTGTGAAATTCAAAAACATCAACACATCAACCCTATTTTATCCACCACCCCTCAAAAAAGTATGAAATTTGTTTGGTTACAGAGCTAACAAATAGAAAAGTTCAAGAAAAAAACAGGAGATTAGTTGAGTACTTTATTTCTTTTTTTAGTGTTTGTTATTTAGGCATAAGTGTAAAAGTAATTGACATGTAAATATAGGTATATTTGTTAGGTTAGTTAAGATTAGAGTAAGTAAAATTATAATATAAAAAATGGTTCTAAAGGCACAAGAACAGGGTAACATAATTTGTAATTTAAAGCAAGCTGCATGTAATTTCACAGATATATCATTGTGACACTGGGGAATGGTACGAAAAAGATTAAACAAAATAAACTTAAAAGTTTAAAAAGTGTACATTATTACAAAGAGGAAAAATATGTATAAAATGCCAAATTTTTTACATTTTAAATGGGTAAAATTTGATAGTGAGGTAAAAGTATGGTTTCCCCTTTAGGATCTTTTTAGCTTAATGCTTCTGATACGTTCATTATTTCCCTTTTTTTGAATTTAAAATATTATATTCTTTCCTCTTTGCTTTAATTAATATATTGTTTTATGACATTAAAATTTGTTTTCACTTTAGTTTCAATCCATTTCATAACTTTGCTAAATATGTTAAACTGTTGCCAGCTAACTTGATTATTAATCCTCCATTACTAACAAGTAATATTCATTTCCAATATTTTATTACATATACATACCAACTTCTCTAATTCCATGAACCAACTGTTGGTTCTTCCTTGTTGTTGAAGCTCTAGATGATATAGAAATGTTGTCCAGTTTGTGTCATGGTCTGAGAACCCTGAACCAAAGCGAGGTCAAAAGTATAAAAATAGTTGGCATAGAGAGATTTACTTAAATTATTGACAAAACATGGTTATATTTTCTGGGGAAAGATAATTAGTAAAATAAGTTATGACTAAAACAGTTTCAGTCTAAATGATTTCAGTTATCAATCCTGAGAGTGAAACCTGTAAAACTAAGCACAGTTTAGCATAAACATCAACTGTTACAGTCTGCACATCATCCCTTATTTCTGTTTTATTTTAATAAAGATTTTGTTAATTGTACACACTTGCCCCTTATTTTATATACACTAAAAAACTTGTTAAATACAGTACCCCATACTTCCTGGACAAATTTGCTGTTATCAGTAGATCACATCAAAGTATCACACACGTACACTACATTATTTTTTCTTTGTTTGTTTTACATATCCAATCCATATCATGTATTCAACCTAGAATTTGAATTAGGATATAATCAAAGCCAAATCACAATGACCATAACTTACACATATAGACAATATAAGAATGAGATGATTTAAATTGCATGATTTACATGCCTGACTGTTGGAGTGAGATTGAGCACCATGGTGAGAGCAAAAGAGCTGTCTGAGGCCTTGAGAAAGAAAATTGTAGCAGCTTATGAGTCTGGTAAGGGATTTAAAAAAGATCCCAAAAGATTTTGAAATCAGCCATTCCACTGTCTGGAAAATAGTCAACAAGTGGAGGACTTTCAAAACAACTGCCAACATGCCCAGGTCTGGTCGTCTAAGCAAGTTCACCCCGAGAGCAGACCGCAAGATGCTATAGGAGGTCTCCATACACTTTAAAATGTCAGCACGGGATTTACAGCAGGTTCTGGCTACTGTTGATGTGAAAGTGCATGCCTCTACAATCAGAAAGAGACTGCACAAGTTTAGCTTACATGGGAGGTGTGCAAGGAGGAAACCTTTGCTCTCTAAGAGAAACATCAAGGCCAGACGACAGATTACCTTCCAGTACCCGTGCCTATGAAAATATCTAGATCAGCAAGACACAGTGAAGTGTATAAAATGAGCACGAGCTATTTTATTCTGTTGATTTTACTTCCCTGGCAGTTGTCTACCAGTTTACACATAGAAGATTTCAAACAATTCAACAGTGAAATTTGTCACTGGTAGGCTCACACTTGAGATTATATTATCAGTCATTTGCAAGGTAAAATACTTATATAACAACAAGATTATTAAACACTGTAAAGTCAAAACAACGAACATTTCAAAGAGAAATATCTTAAATATTCTTAACAGAAGCAGAACAATTTGCACAGCACAGCACTTAGGAAAGGAACAGAGTCCCAACACCACACCCCAGACCACTCTGTACCATCTCCCTTATTCACAATGTTAAAGCTGTGATTAGGGAAAAACAAAACAATCACTGCGATAAAACCAGCATTATTAACAAAATAATATACCCACCTGGCCTGGTGGGTTAAGGTGTTTGACTCGTAATCTGAGAGTCACGGATTCAAATCCCAGTTGCCCCAAATATGCTTGCCCTTTCAGCCATGGGGATGTTATAATGTAAAAGTCAATCCCACTATTTGTTGGTAAAAGAGTAGCCCAAACATTGGCAGTGGGTGGTGATGACTAGCTGCCCTCCCTCTAAATTAGGGAAGCTCTCATGTAGCTTTGTGTGAAATTCAAAACAAATAATATACTAGACTTATAAAGATTTACAATCCAAATATTAATACAACCACATTTTTGAACAACAACTGTTTATCAAAGTAAGAAACATAGCTAAACATACTGGAATAATTACAGGTCCTTTTGCCCCAACAAGAAAGTTTGTAAAGTTATGTGATCTCCACGATCAGCCTTCTCATCCTGTGTAATTAAGTTTAGCACTATCATAGATACAATGAAAATTACCATTCAAAAACTAAACTGTTAAGCATTTTATAGAAGGAATTTGATGTGCAACTGTTTCTCTTAACAGAGAAGTTTAGCCAATATATGAACCAAATGAAATAATCCAGATATGAATAATCATTCAAATTAAGTTAACCACTGATCTCACATAAGAGTAGTGCTTTCACTGATATTTACTTTGAGTATGTAGAGAATAATAATAATAAAAAAAAAGTCTGAGGACAACTGTCTCTTAATATACTGAAGTTAGTAATTCTTACATTCTTGGTCTGTAAAATAAATATGCATAGTCTCACAAGTAACAGTGATTATACCGTCCAAAACAACTACCCTTCATGAAGATGTTACTCTCTTACAATAATATTAAAGATACCTTCAAGATACAATGCATTCAAAGCTTATTATTATTACAAACCTTCTTGGATTAGAGAAATTTCACACTTTTTCTCTTTTTAATGGAGATTTTCTTAAAACCAGTTTCTATTTAATAAAAATGCATAAAAAATCTGTGTTTTGTAATATTAATCTAAATATTTTAGCATAAATCAGTTGAAAGATATAACAGATCTTTTTTGAATATATTTTATTAAAGGGTAAAATGACCATCAACACTAAACTAAAAAAAAACAGTTCAATATACCAATAAAGAAATGTATAAAACTTGATTAAAAAGATGGCCCTCTTATGCAATGTAATTAAATTGAATTTGGGTGGTAGGCTAGAAAAGGATGTCACAATTTCTAGTATACAGGGTACAGCCCAAAATCTTGATTTATTAACATCAAAAATAAAATTCACTGCCAAAAGAACTTGTCTATTAATAGTAAGCAGCTATGAAGATACAGAGTTTAGAAGGTTGGCTGAACTGTCCCTCTTCCATAAAATAGTAGAATTATTCATATTAACTTAAACACCTTATAGTGACTAACAAGCTTAAACAAGCCTTATTTGACAATATCTGTCCACAGAATGCAAGATATCCATGGAGAAGACACCTTTATAAAACTAAGAACCAGATATCATGTGTTGTGTGGAATTTTGTAAGGAGGAAATAAGATACAGAATTTACTCTCCATAAACCTGGATATTATAGCAGATTCAGCCACACTGGTGAGCAATTCAGATGTCACAAGAGGTTTAAATTTCTATACTAAATTTTAAAAAATGGTGTACTGGAAAGCTTGATTTATGTACACACCCACGAAATATCTTCCTTACAAAAAAGTTTTGCAATTATCTGTATCTAACTTAGGTAATTATTATACATTACATATTTACTAAACAAATAATAAAAGGATATATATAGAACATGGTAAGACAAAATACCCATTACTACCACAGTCAAATCCTATAATATTAAGAATATTGTCTTAAAGGTCTCTAAAAAACACTAATAAAAACACAAACCTGAAAGTGAGCTTTCGTCTTTTTCCTCTTGCTAAGTCCCTGAATGTCCTTCACAAAGTGTTTCATTCAATCTATAACAGAAATTGTATCGAACTACAAATGTACTGGTAATGAATTATTAATAATAGATACTGTAAACCTTTAATTTTTTTATTTTTGTTAGTTATATATACCACTATTTTATATCTCTATTACACTGCAATCTCCCACAAACTCAACTATAAAGACACTTAAAATACCTGATTACATAGTTTCATAAACAATGAAAAACTGTCAGTTTATATACAGAAAGAAAATACTTTAAAAATACAAGAAATGACAGTATATGTTTCACCTAATTAAAAAAATTAAATCTAAGATTGTTAACATGAAACATTTAAAAGTAAATAAATAATTTGTGTGCTTTAATGAACACAACAATATCAGCGTCTTAGATAGAACACTGAGAGAACTCGGATCCCTATTCAACACAAATTTAAATTTCAGATTTGGAAAGTTGGAGAATCGGAAAATAATAATTAGAATATAACATAAGGAACAGAAATAAGCATTTTACATCCATAATATAACAACAGAAGAAAAACAATTAAGTGCCTGTCTTAACAAATATCAATTTTAAAATAAAACTATGCACATACTATTTCCATGTACCTTAAGAGTTCTCTGGACGTAATACTTTTGTTATTATGTTTGTTATATTATTAACATTGAAAAAACAGGTTATTAAATAATTTATTTCAATCCTTTTTAACCTCTTCCCAACATAATAAATGTTCTCTAGTACTATTATGTGACTAAATATAAATTAAGTATTGTTAACTTAAATGCTACAGCTTATTTATTTAAAAGGAAATTAAAGATTTATATCTTCACCCAAAAAATGTTATAATGATAAGTCATTATCTATTGTAAAAAGTTTTACAATTATCTGTATCTAACTTAGGTAATGATTATACAACACATACTTACTAAACAAATAATAAAAGGATATATATAGAACATGGTAAGACAAAAGACCCATTACTACCACAGTCAAATCCTATAATATTAAGAATGTTGTTTTAAAGGTCTCTAAAACACTGATCAGAAACTTTTGGGCTACTATTTTACCAATGATTAATGGGAATGACCATCACATTAAAATACCTCATGTCTCAAAGATCAAGCATATTCAGTGACAGATTGCAAAGGCTAAATTTTATGTTTGAGAAAAGCAAATCCATAATATGTCATGAATGAAATACAAGTTCAAAAGTAAATAAAGCTTTCTACATTAATATAAAGAGTAGCTAACTTAGTAGTGAAAAAATAAAACAAACATGTAATACATAACTTTAAAACTCCAAATAACTTCACTACTTTCATCACTAAATACAGGAACAATTTTATTCTAGAACATGTATATGTAATGCAGTTATTTCCATATATACAACAGCAAAAACTGAACAGCAAGTTTGTTTGTACAACCTTTCATAAAAACAATGTCATGTTTCTTGCTATTCAGAAATGTCCATTTTACTTAAGAAGGTTTTAAAATAAATTTTTCATGCATGATAAGTTCAATCTTTACCTTTATCAGAGCAAGTATAGATCAAATTCAACTAGACGTTGTTGAGAATGTTTCTCAAATATGTGACATGGAATAATATAAAACTGAATCAGCTCTTACAAGCAAAATGAGTTTTTTTTCATACTTTGAAATGTATTGAAGTTCAAAAGATACTAACAGTATATGTTTTAGGCTATTGAAAGTCATTTTAGACTACTTAGTGGTACCTCAAATATAAGTTACATACAATTATATTTCATACTTATGCTTTAAAACATTCATAGTGAACTACAAAAATACATCACGCCATTCAGTTTTTGATGAGGCACAAGTTCCATCTGAGAATCTGTCTCTTTCACTCTTCTCTGCATTTTCATTATCATCTGATTGTTTATTTATACCTCCAGCCACATCATTATATTCCACCTTGAATAAATTTCAAAGAAAATTAATGGAAAATAAAAATTATACATTTCATTTTACATTGCACATAATAATATTCAAAACCAATAAATTACAAGCAAACACTGAAGTTGAAACAACAAAAGCTAGCTTTAATAAATTTAAATTAACTGTCAAATCAAGAAAAATTCCTAATTTATGAAATGCCTCTGCTTATTTTGGAGCAAAGCTATACTGAATATTCACAACCTTAGATTCATGACTACCAAAAAATAGCTTGTCATTGTCTCAAACTTTTTTACTCATACTTCTAAACTTTTGTTTTATGGAACAATTTGTAAAAAGAAAATGATAATTATAATTACAGGCAATGAAACTCAGTTTTTAGCAAAAAAAATATTTTTCAAACAAAGAGTAATAAATACCTTGAATCTACAAATTACAGAAATGTAGCCTCATGAGGTTAACCTAATCTCACTCAAATTATATATTTTCTTATTATCTCAGCTCAATAAAACTGTAATGTCACCTGGTGCACCTGCTCTTCTGAAAAGAAAAAAAAAAAAAGTCTGGAAGTGAGGGAATGGGATGGAAGAAAGTCTGATAAACTTTTGTGAATTTCTGTTTAATGCTTGAATAAAGTTGTTGGAAAGGTTCACAAGGATGATGGCATTGTAGAAGGTCCAAAGGAAAATTTATCCTCCCACTAGGAAACAACAGGATAGAAAAATAAAAATATGAGATCACACTCAGATACAGAATGCTCCAATGATCATCAAAAACGAGCACAATTTTTCTTTGCTTCTCAAATAATGCAAATTAACCTTCAACATGCTATATTTTAATAAACAATATTCTAGTACTACACAAGGAATTTGAGGATATGTAACAAGAATTAATTTATTTTCACAGGAAAACAAAACTGCATAATACAGAGTAGTCACTTAACTTTTCCCTACTTTTCTACATATTAATTTATTGCATCTTACAAATACTAACAAAGTGAAATCTGATGCACATATACAGCAATTTAATTTCACAAAATAACAAAAATAAAAGACCGACCATGGGGATTTAAATTATTAATTTACAAGAATAAGACAACTAAATATAATTTCTTTGGTCATATTATACATTTAATTCATGTCTCCTGAATAATGAATAATACTTTAGATTTTCTGGGGCAAATTATTTCACACACTAGCAAGTTTGATATTTTCTTTTGGCTTCCTTATTCATCAGTTTAATTTTGGTTGAGAGTTGTTTCTATTTCAACTTTCTTCAACCAGGAGCTATTATACCATGCAATTTTATGTAGTTCTAAAGTTCACATTACAATTAAGAATTGGATGTTGTGCAATTGCACTTTTACATGCAAATCCCAGATACCTGCTAAAGCACTAAATTTTAATAACAATTGTACATCACATTTTATGTATAATAATGGATGTTACAATAAAATGTAGACTTCAGCATCTTCAGATAAAATTTTAAGAGAAGTTTCTTTCACATCTAATACAAAAGTGTACAATTTTACTAAAATTTTCATTAAATCCAAAAATGAACTTTTGTATCCCAAAGTTCAAATAACAAAAATACATAAGATAATGCTTAGAACCCTCTAAAAGACTTTACAATATTGTATACATTTTAACCCATTGTTTCTACAGCTCTGAAAAATTCTTTAAAATAGTCCCTACTCTCAACACAATATCAAGCTTGGATGCACAGACATAATATATGCACGTGCAAACATAAAAACCTATCTAACCACATAAATAACTTACAAAACTTCCACGTACAAAATGTACTACATGAAGCATCAATCAAGATTTGTAAGTTTTAATAATTCAATTACATAAGTGCAGTCAATTTGTTGAGATTAATTATCACACTTGGCAGACTCTGTTTAACAAAACAAGAAGAGTATTCACAACACAATACAATTAGAACTAATACATAACAAACTACATAAACTACTTCCAATGTGAAATGAGCATGATGGGATTTGAATGCAAACTTCAAGAAATTACTTATTATTCTCTGTTACTTATTTTAACAATAATCTTATTTTCCATTCCATTACATTATTTCCTTTTCCTGGTTTATTAGGGGTAACCACCCTAGCACAAATAGTTGTAAATGTTAAATTGTATTTTTGATATATGCATATCTATCAAATGGTTGGGAATTCTCTATAATGAACTAAACAAGTGCTAAACATGTCACCCATTGCACCATGACTTGCAACTGCAGCGAGAAGCCACTGCATGCATATATTATCAACATAAAGTGCAATCAACATTGGTATATTCTCAAAGATTACATAAATTTAATTTTTAATGTTAATGCTGACAAAGGAAGCATTAACAATAACTTTTGTGGACACCATCTTTTGACTTGTACATATAAATTAAAAAAGTAAAGTATGAAAGATCAAGTTATAATACAAAAAAAAGTTTAAAGCATAGATCTAAGGCCTATACTTAGTAGCCCTCAGAATGAATTTTAAATGCTTTTCTGTGAGAACATTTCTTCTTCTCAACCTTACTTTTAGTCATGTGGTTTGAAAATGATGTTTTCTAAAATAATTACTGTTTTAATGTTGTAACTTTTTCTTCAGTTTAGTTGTTTAATTTCAATCTTGTTCCATGACTGAATTTACTTTTACATGCACATCTTTAATAATGTATAAATGGCTTATTGTGGGTGATAACTCACAAATTTACATAGTACCCTAATTTTATTACACATATTTAATTACACACCTTTCTCCTTCTGGTATCATACTGGCATCTCCATCTTTCTTGTGTATATCCTTTTGTTGGAACTCTTTTCAAATGACTTGCAAGTCTCTTCCAGAGACATTGTAACCTTGAAGTCTTTACATGCCCACAGATCATCTGCAAAAAATGAGTAATATCCACTTCTAGTAGGTTTTCCTGGCAGATTCCATCCACAACTGCTTCAACATCTTGTTTTTCAAGGTGGTGACCTTGATTTACCTAGGCAAATCAGCAAAAACAAAACATGAATTAAACATCTGCATAATCTTCAACTAAAAATGTTTTTTAAGTTGTATTTGTATTTTAGCATGCATATTACTTTAATTGACAATAAAATAGTATTGTAAACATTAATTTTAAGTTTCACACACATATAAATGATATTTCGCTCGGATTCCGTCATATATATATATATTTTACTTAATAAAAATTAGCAAACCAAATCTGAAACATCAAAACTAAAGCACGAAAGTTGAAGGGGAAAAAAACATCAGTGAGAAAGAGATATAGCATCTTCTAAATGTGACATTCTCATCTGAAGTTGAAGTTTCAGCTAACGTTTAAATAGCTCTGACAGAAACACTACAAAATCAGGTGGAAATGTAAAGGGAAAAAATGCTCTTTCTGTTGGTTATAAACAGGAGTTAAAGAGTAGTATGTGGGAGAAACCACTCTATGATTTTACAAGATACCTACTTTTTATGAATCTGCTAAAGGTGCAAAATTCTTATTTCATATTTAGCTTGTATGTATTTCAAATTTGCGTTTCTAATTAGTTGGCTACTTGTACATGTTGTATGGTGGGCATAATAAAATATTAACTGAGCAATAAGACAACTAGACACACAAAAATCAATATTTAACTTTTTTCTTTACATTTCCTTTTAAATTAAGAAATTAATATATATAAAACACTAAACTATAAATTACAAGCTATGTTTTGATGACAACTTCATTAACATCTGTAGTAAAAATGTTGCTTAATAAAATTTTGAAATAATGCTCCAAAATTTGACTAGTGTACTTTGATCCACTTAGTGAAAAAAGGTTAAACATGTACTTTTGTAGTCACTTATTCGAAGACATTCTTTGTCACAATTTATCAACAACATATATGAAAGAGAACACACATTTCATTAGACGCGAATGTGAATACCAACTGTTGTTGATACATCAAGACAAAGACATACTGGTAAATTGCAAAAACATATGATCATGTCTCAAATAGTCAACTTCTTCAAAACCACAAAGGATCTGACGTATTCAACTCTATCATATGAAGAACACTACAAAAAATTATCACATGATATCTGAGTGTTAATACTTTCTCACTCTGAAACTGTATTTCTGATAGGTACTTATCTTCCTCCCCTCACCTAAATCTTTCTTAATCCTGGTCTGCCATTTAAGCATTGTTAAAAAAATATTTTGTAAAACTGCACCAATCAGTTTTGCACCATTTCAGAATATGTGCTGATAATGCGACTACTTCTCATCAAGCATACAGGTAGCTCCCTCAACTATTCAAGAACAATCCTAACTTTTAAAAATTGTGCAAGCACAAACTATAAACCCAAGAATCTTAGTGAGAGGAAGGGTGTAAAAGTAGATGAGAGAATATAAGTAGTTACTGGGAGTATGTTTTCAGATTAAGAAAGTGTTAGATTCTGAAACATTACAACCTTCCTCTCACACAAAGCTGGAATCATACATTGCCAAGTTGGAAGGACTAGTGAAGGTACATCAATCGTACACCAAACTGAAATCAACTGCACTGAAAGAACAGGTATACTAGAATATGAAAAGAAAGTGTACTGATGGAATACCACACTATTTCTGGAACAAGAATAAATAGTGATATAATTGGGTCTGAACTGAATTGACAGGCACAATAAAAGATATATAGCACTGAATCACTATAGGAAATACTGGATAACTATGACAAGATACAGTAAGGAGTTGAGAAAAATAGGAAGGCTTGTGTGTATGCAATGTTAAGGAAAGTGCCTTTGGTTACATTTGTTTATGCCAAGTGTCGTCAATCTGGAAAAAACATTCAGTGGAAACACCTCATATAAGACTTAGCAATAAAAAAAACATCAGGGTGAAGTGCCCTGGACATGTAGGATTCATAACTAGACCTCTGTCCACATCAATTATAAGAAACAAGATGCAATACCAAACATAGTGACAGTGAGTTGTATCATAATGCCAGTAAATGAGCTAGAGAAAACAGCAATAAGTAGCTAGGGCTTGAAAAGCACAAAATGTATTTGATAGGCCAAGTGCAGTTTGCCTAAGCAAAAAACATCCAGAAGTGCCTTGCATAAGAAACATATGATCTGTTCAGTCAAAAACATCCAGGAGCAGCATCTTGGATACTGAATATTATTGTACAATTCATTATTTTGTACTGTAACCATAAGAAAAACTACAGCTCTCTTTTTCACTTAGTGGATACACATGGGCTAGAAAGTGGTTTTCCAACACCCACTCGAGAAGAAATCTTTATGACCTACCACTCTGACAAGTTAGAACCAGAAGTGGTAAGGACTCCCATTCTCCACTAGAAGAAACGTAGCAAAGAAGGAGGCCAGAAGAACAACACACTGAGGACAGTGCAATGGAATGACATAATTCCCTATTTGAAAAGCAGATAAAGCCTGAGTGGGGATGGGCAGAAAAAACAACATACATACATACATACATTATGAGTGAGAGAGAGATACATATACAAGCTGCCAGTAGTTTTACAGACTTACAGAAACATCCCATATCAATATAATTATTGAATTCTAGTGCAAGTATAACATGGAGCACATCTGACCATATAAGACCTGTCAGCATGCGAGACCCTGAAATACATTATTTATCAACTAAAAATATGTGTGAAAAGTAATATTCTGGTCTAGCACAGTCAAAGGTGATGAGACGTAGAATCATCACAGAAGGCAAACAATACCTATCCTAGGTCATGCATATAATGTGCAACAAACGTATAGTGAGGTATTCACATTCGAGCCTGAATGATATCCTCCAAAGACTGGCAAACAGATAAAAGTGATAGTTATATGATGAGAAGAAACATTGTGTTATTGGCGACCTTCTACGGACAAATCCGAATAAGCAATCATACAAGTTGATAAACTTAACCAGTGAGTACAATGGGGACATAGGGAATCCTTGGAATAAATAGACAGAAATAACAACATGAATCGAGGTATTATGGACCACACAACATCTTAGGGAACAAATTGGAACAGCTGATACAAACAAACTCTGATCAAACAACCAGGCAAAGAACTGGTAAATAAGATATACAAAAGGACAGGAAGGATGAAAGCCACAGCAAATGGACCAAGATATGAAGAAAACCACTGCCTCTGGTATAAAGACAAGGAGAAAGGAAGAATGGAATGGAAGAGGAAAGATGCTACATGATGAGCAAGTCGATGCTGATGCAAAAGCCACATGAGCAAGTGGAATTCAGTGACAATGGTATGAACTATATCTGATTGCAATTGTCAGAGGAGAGACTGAGACAAAGGAAAGGCCAGGGAATGTTGCTCCAGTAAAGGCAAAAGTAGAGGGAACCATGTCTGAGCAGGCCAATACAGAGTAGTGAGAAAGAAAAAAGTTGTCATCTGGATAAGGGGAAAAGACTCTGAAGAAGAGTCTGATTTGAGTGCAGATACATAAGTGAAGACTACTAGGTAGTTCTAGTAGGCCCAGTGAAGAAGATTCATAGTCTGAAAATAAAGATATAAATTTAGTTATACTTGCTTAGTGATATAGCTGATAACAGTGGAATAATCAGTTTGAACCACAACCACCTGGCAAACCACCTTGCAGAGGAAATAATACAGAGTCCAATAAACTGCAAAACGTTCCAGGATATATCAAATGGAAAGAAGTCTCCTCAATAAACAACCAACCAGAAATCTCTTGGGAATTGAGGAAAGCTCCCCTCACCCAATCCACACTTGGTATATGAAGATAAGCAACCATCATGATTTGATCATTCAGAGTTCCAGGGAAAAAAAACCCTCAGTGACTTCAGTTAAAAAGTTCAACTTGGACAATTCTATAACAGGTCTCCAAACATCTGTCTTTGAGGGACAACAATTAGATGGGAATTACACTCAAGGGGAATGAGTAACACCCATTTGGCAGCCCCTTTGTGTAGTAAATCTTGAACAGACCAATCTTTGAAGAAAAATGATCCCAAAGAGGAGGAAGGAAGGAAATAGATAGATAGGTAGAAACCTTCAGACAGAACTTAGAGCCCACTAGAATTGTCATGAAGTACAGCAATATAAATTAATAAACAACATTTGACATACAAAACCATTATGGAACTTATATGTTAAAAAACAATTATCAAACTTACAAGTCCACTAAAGAAAAGGATAAAGGACACAACAGAAAAACCTATCTTGGAGGAAAAGACAACAAGTTAACAATAAGAAAATTTGACTCAAATTTCATTAGTAATGAAAAACGAAATTACAACTTAATCCTTTTGCTACAGGCTCAGTATAATATACACAAGTTCTACACATTTGCATGTCAAGTATTTATGCTAACTTTTGACATTAACGTTCATATCTTCACTAAATTAGGTAGGTATTTAGTAAAGATTACAGGTATTTTGTATAAAAAGAATCAGATTTTTTTTATGAAATATTTATGCTAAAGATTTGTTAGTGGAAATAGAGTCTGTTTTGTTACTAGTCTGACTACAATGTGTTAAGATCTGGAAATTTTTTATATCTCAGTGGTTGGTTGGTTGATTTAGTGTTTTATGGCACAAAGGAGCTAGGCTATCTGCGCCCAACATCCGGAAAAAAGGTAAAATTAAAGTAAATGTAGTAAAATTCATAAAAGGACATGAAAGTATAACAAAACAGCAAGTAAAAACATAAATAGCATAAAACCAATGTTTACATCTAGTCTACAACGTTAAGAGAAAAACTACAGTAACAAAAGTCGTAACGAGCTGTCTGTAGCATAATGGTAATTATCATAACCCGCCAAGAAGACTAACAGGTAAGTACAAGAACCACCGTCAGTCACCTGAAGTTGGCCTTTCCAGTCCTGGTTCTGGGATATGTGTCATTACAGCCACTATCAAAAAGTAGGTAATAAAAGTGTTAAAAGACATGTAGCAAAATTGTAATAAAAACTCGCCAGGACGACTGACGAGTAGTTTAAACAGCAGGTTAGTCACCTGAAGTTGGCCTTTCCAGTTCTGGAATTTAATGTTATGGCCATTTTCTAATTTCAAATTGAACTAGAGATTGTGACTCTTAAAGTGGAACCACAATAAAAAAGATTAAATGAAGAAATATAAAACATTTAAATGACATTAAAAAGATTAATGGCTGTTAAAAAACTAAAAACATTATCAAGGTGGACAGTGTCACCTTCACCAATAACACTGTCTAATGTTATGGAAAAACCTTGGGACAGAACATGTTTAAAATAGTGCCGTTGAGAGTCATAAGGATGGCAAGAAAGTACAATGTAGCTTATAGTAATCTGAGTGTTATACAAAATACACATCGGTGCATCAGTTCCAGATAAAAGGAAACGATGTGTTAAAAAACTGCGACCAATGCGTAGTCCAGTCAGAACAACTTCCTCCTTCCGAACCTTACGGAAGCAAGGCAGCCAAACTCCACTATAGGGTTTTATTTGGAAAATAAATACTGATGAGAGAGAAAGTTCCATATCAGGTTTTCTTTAATCGTTTTTTCAACATGCATTACTCTTACAAGTAAACCTTCAACTTCTTTACAGACATCCTAAAATATAGTAGTATCTTTTAACATCAAAACAGTTTACATAAAACTTACCATCATGTCCAACTTCTGTCAGGATTTTTACAGTCTCATGAGACGTGTCCATTTTCACCATACTTGAAGCAACCAGATTTACTTCTCCCGTCCCCACCTACATTAGGACAATCTTGTGACATGTGCCCATCTTCACCACACTTACAACATCCTGTTAAGATGGTTAAAGGAATACTATGTAACTATATGCATGTATTGTCACCCTAACTGAAAATAAATTAAAACTTAAGACAGAATTTAAGAAGAATATAATGTTACATATTTTTCATGTTGATTTAAAAAATTTATAATAATCTATATTAGTGTTGCAAGTTGAAAGGATTAGTTAGATTTGATACATTCTCAAACTAAGGAGTCATGTTAAAGCAGAAATTTAAATTCTAACAAAGTAACAGGATGCAGAAACTAAAACCATGTTCAAAACAACTTACAAAAATTTTCCCCCAGAAAATTTAAATGTAAAAGATGAGCCACAGTGAACCCCGTAATAAAGATTGTATTGTTCTATAATTCTGTGTAAAAACTTCAAAAAAACTTAATTAATATACTAGAGGAAATGAAGCTACTTCAATATCACTCACTACTCATGTCTAACAAAGTGACATGTAACCGCCACTCATGTTTCTATGGCAACAGGTTACAAGTTATAAAATCTTATATTAGTAGTTTTAACATTCTAAAGTCTGGGCAGCATCCAGCCTAATCAGGTAAGGATACTGATTCTAACCTAAGTATCTGCAAGAGCTAAGTCATTAGAATCAATAAGTTAATAGAATTCCCAATTTTCAAATATGAACAACTTTAGACAATAAGAAGCCTTGATATTATCAAATTTTCTGATTAACACCATTTTTAAAATCACATTTAACATGAAGTGAACTAGTAGCCAGGAATCTGAACAAAGGGAGAAGAATTTACACTTGGAAGACCTCATTATATATCAAGATCCTTATCAGATACCTGCCAAAAAGGTCTTTTACTGGAGACAGTAACATGAGACTACTTTTAAAAGTCTGCAAGAGCAAGAACTTGGTAGACACCCTCCTGACACTGGTCTTTTCCATGAAAGTCCATGGAATGGTAGATGCAACTTAGATAAATATAATACCAAGGATACCCCAAGCAACCTTGCAGAAGACCCTAACTTGACAGTGAGGACTGGTAATGCCAGGGCAAAAGGATTGACCACTTTTTTTTATTATTATTATTACCCTAAACCATATGCAAATTTTGGAAAATTCATATACCGTAGGAGGCAACGCCAGCTGTCTGGCAGGATCCAATGAAAGAGAAATGGGTGCTGAAAAAGAAAATATACTTACCCTACCCAAAGGCAGTGTGAAGATTGAAAAAAATAGATTAGAGTTAAAACTCAGCAGGAAATAAAGCAGGTTTTATGAAAGACATGTGAGAATCATCCACATGTACTAACATACAGATAATATCCAAACTGAAGGAGTTGGCTTATCCACACTGTAATAGTAGCAGGCAACAGATCTAGACAATGAGGGGTCCAACGGTAGAATAAAAAAATAGCAGGAGCCCTTAAAATACGTACGTGCCAAATAACACCAAGACAAGATGCAGAAGATGAGTCTAAATGAGTATATAGGAAAGAAACAGGAGGGAGGGAAATAGGATGAAAAGTACAATCACCATCCCAAGTAACAGAAGTCTTAGAAAAGAAGCCAGGTCTGGGTAAAGTAAGTACAAGTACAATGTAAGACTGTGAAAAACACTAATGATATTAAAATCAGACCAATGGAGACCATAGGTAAGGAGATGGAAATATGTCTAGAAGCCAATAATTCAAACAGAGCATGTGTCAGAGAATATAAAATCATTGTCATGTCCCAACGAGGCATGAAAATGGTCGGAATAAAGTGGGGAAGGCAAAATGTAGAAAACCAAGCTATCCAATAACCAGCTAGAGTGAAGATTGATAGTCCATAGCTAAACAACCACGTGAAAAGGACTGAGCGGTGAGTCACCATAGAACAGGAAGGAAGTGGTAGACAAAACAGTGGTGAAAAGTTTGCCACTTCTGTTGACAGAAAGAAGAAAAAAAATGAAGGACAAGAGAAATGTGATATAGAAAGTGGTACACATTTGGAAAGTATAGATGGTTATGGACCAGGCAAATCCCATATATGAAGATGAAAGGATAACACCCTAGATGAACACAATGTGTGATTTTTATTTTCCAACTTTCCAAATCTGAAATTTAAATTTGTGTTGAATAGGGATCCGAGCTCTCTGGGCAGTGCTAAATTCATTTTCTGTCAATAATAGGAAGAATATGTTTGTATATCAAGAAAGATGTGGATCAGTATTCTATCTGAGACAATATCACCATATTGTTGTGTTCATTAAAGCACACAAATTATTTATTTACTTTTAGATGTTTCATGATAACAATCTTAGATTTAATTTTTTTAATTAGGTGAAACATATACTGTCATTTCTTGTAATTTTATATAATATTTCTAAAGTATTTTCTTTCTGTATGTAAACTGACAGTGTTCATTGTTTATGAAACTATGTAATCAGGTTTTTAAGTGTCTTTATAGTTGACTGTGTGGGAGATTGCAGTGTAATAGAGATATAAAATAGTGGTATATATAACTGACAAAAACACTTTGTGAAGGACATGGACTTAGCAAGAGGAAATACGAAAGCTCACTTTCAGGTTTGTGTTTTTTAGAGACCTTTAAGACAACATCCTTAATATTATAGGATTTGACTGTGGTAGTAATGGGTATTTTGTCTTACCATGTTCTATATATATCCTTTTATTATTTGTTTAGTAAATATGTAATGTATAATAATTACCTAAGTTAGATACAGATAATTGCAAAACTTTTTTGTAAGGAAGATATTTCGTGGGTGTGTACATAAATCAAGCTTTCCAGTACACCCTTTTTAAAATTTAGTATAGTAATTTAAACCTCTTGTGACATCTGAATTGCTCACCAGTGTGGCTGAATCTGCTATAATATCCAGGTTTATGGAGAGTAAATTCTGTATCTTCTTCCTCCTTACAAAATTCCACACAACACATGATATCTGGTTCTTAGTTTTATAAAGGTGTCTTCTCCATGGATATCTTGCATTCTGTGGACAGATATTGTCAAATAAGGCTTGTTTAAGCTTGTTAGTCACTATAAGGTGTTTAAGTTAATATGAATAATTCTACTATTTTATGGAAGAGGGACAGTTCAGCCAACCTTCTAAACTCTGTATCTTCATAGCTGCTTACTATTAATAGACAAGTTCTTTTGGCAGTGAATTTTATTTTTGATGTTATTAAATCAAGATTTTGGGCTGTACCCTGTATACTGGAAATTGTAACATCCTTTTCTAGCCTACCTAATTTCCACCCAAATTTAATTTGATTTTAGTGATTTGGAAAAACTTCAGTGTTACAACCAAATTTTAAAACAAAATTTTTTGCACGAGAAATAAATACTGCTTCTTTGGTGAAGGGATAATTCAGTGTAATATTTTTTTTTCAGTTGTTGAATTATTTTTTGTTTATTTCTTGCTGAAATGTAAGAAAAATAAAGAAAAATTTTCTCGAAGTTAAAGAAATGTATAACTATGTAATATTTCTTGCACCTTAATGCAAAGGAGCACCAGATAAGATTGAAAATACAATAGTAGACAAATACAACAATATATTGATTATTAAATAATGTTAGAAGTTTGTATATGGATATAGATTGTTATTAGATATTTCTGCAGTATTTCATTTTACCATTCCTACTCTAAACTCATCTTCATGCTGTGGAAATTTTCTTGTGACAGAATTTGCTCAGTTTCTTGAAAAATCCCAAATATACTGACAGTAAGGCAGAGAATCGTTTTAAGGTACTGATGTATTTATAGCTCAGCTTCTTTCTGTGTCATCTCCATCACTTAGTGCTTTGATTTTTGTGGGATGTTAGGAGAAGCTTTTTGTAAAAGTATAAGCATAGATAAATGTTAGTTATGGCTAAACAGCAATAAATAGCTGTAGAAGTAAATCAATGAAGTTGATGTACACTATATGTATATATTATTATACCATAAAAAGGGTATGCTATGGATTATATGAACAACACATACAAACAACAGAAAAAGGTTTGACAGAAACATGAAAAAGAGTAAGTACTTCTAACAAATTATAAAATACAAAATATATTTCTATTCTTCACATATGTCTCTCTTAAGTTAAGACCCTCAATCAAGTTCTTGTCAATTATGCCTTTTTATTGATTTTACATCTGTAAACAAACCATTGCAATTTTTTTGCTACTTGTTCTTGAGTAAAATATTACAGTGATGAACATATACTTGATGGAATTTTAAAACAAAAATTACACTTCTATTAAACAGCTGTATCATATTATATTACACTCGGTGACAGCCTTAACTAATGCTAACAGTGAATGTATGGACTATTCTCAATGTATGTTTTACAAGTCCAATATTGTTTTTTTGTTACAGTTTGCAAAAAATCTCCTAATATTTTATATCAAATTATACTTTACAATTACCATATTACAAATATAACAAAACTAAAGCAAGTCTGGAACAGAGTGACATTAATATAAAGTTAAAATATATTGAAGGCAATACACAACCTCGTTCAATACAAAGCATTCACTAATGTAATTTTAAAAGACCAGTTATGAAGGCACATGAAGTTTATAAAAAACATAACTAGCCTTTTTTATCTGACATTTATACAAACTTGGGTATAAAGACAAAGTATAACATGAAATTCATATACAACAGTATTTTTGTTTGTTTTAGAATCATGCACATAATGGGTCAGTTTTTCACATCCTTCCCTAATATTCAAAAGATAAACAAAAGGAAGTTAGTTGCTCAACTCGTGATAACCCTGTCTGACCAAAGTATGGGATTTGATGATCACTCTCATAGTGCACCCATGGCCTCAAAGTATGTAAACAAGTTTGTTTCTGTGACATGTCATAAATCATGAATTCTCATATTCAAAGTTTGGATATAATAACCACTAGGCCATCTACATAGATCCTTCAATAATCAATACACAGATTTGTATTGTGGTAGTAATGAAACTATCAGTAATGTAAAATATTACACACAAAACATGCTAGCATTTTATGGGCCCAGCTTAGTGAAGCGTGTTAAAGGCGTCGCGACTTCTAAGTAATCTGAGGGTTGTGGGTTGCAACCCTGTCATTCAAACATGGTCAATCCCACTATTCGTTGGTAAAAGAGTAGCCCAACAGTCCTAAATTAAGAATAGCTAGCACAGATAGCCCTCGAGTAGCTTTGTGTGAAATTCAAAAACATCAACACATCAACCCTATTTTATCCACCACCCCTCAAAAAAGTATGAAATTTGTTTGGTTACAGAGCTAACAAATAGAAAAGTTCAAGAAAACAGGAGATTAGTTGAGTACTTTATTTCTTTTTTTTAGTGTTTGTTATTTAGGCATAAGTGTAAAAGTAATTGACATGTAAATATAGGTATATTTGTTAGGTTAGTTAAGATTAGAGTAAGTAAAATTATAATATAAAAATGGTTCTAAAGGCACAAGAACAGGGTAACATAATTTGTAATTTAAAAAAGCAAGCTGCATGTAATTTCACAGATATATCATTGTGACCACTGGGGAATGGTACGCCATTAAAAAGATTAAACAAAATAAACTTAAAAGTTTAAAAAAGTGTACATTATTACAAAGAGGAAAAATATGTGGCAAAATGCCAAATTTTTTACATTTTAAATGGGTAAAATTTGATAAATATTTATGGAGACAAATGTTATACTTTGTATTTCCTGAATTTTGTATAAAATATCAAGCTTAACAAACTTCATGATTAGTAAATGCAACCATTATCTTTGGAGTGTTACCTTCAATAGTTGGAAATTAATAACACCTGTTGGAATATTATTAGATACTTTGTTAAATTTGAGATCAACAGTAATTTTGAATATATTTTATTAAAAATGACCAAGACTTTTAAAAAACAGTTCAAAATACAATAAAGAACTTTAAAACTTGAAAAGATGCCCAGTAATTAGCACTGTTTAACTAGAGTGTCCATTTCTTATTATTGAAATTCATCAAAAATAAAATTCAGCACTGAATTTTCTCAAAATAGGCTATGTTGGTTTGTTTACAGAATGTAAAATCAATAAAAGGATAATGTTGGAACTTAAACATTTAAGACAAATAGTGAAGAAAAGTATAACATTGTAGTTGGTGAAGTACTTGCTCTTTTTCATGTTTATGTCAAAACCTTTTCTAGTTGATTTTAATCATATAAACCAGATACACATTTTATCAATCAACCAACTATACAGTCAACAGCAAGTTTAGCTTCGAGAACCTTCTACTAAATTTAATTGCAACACTAATGCTTATCTTTCAAAAACTTATCTAACATTTTATAAAATCAAATTAACGAAGATAACAAAGAAAATAGATATAAATACATTTAAGAACCATTCTCCCTTACTTTCACTGATATTTATTTTTTAAGAATAATAAAATTCTGTCACAAGAAAATTTAACAATATGAAGTTGAGTTTAGGTCTTGGTAAAATAAATATGCATAAATCTCTAACAAAATATATCCAAAACAAACTGTCTGAAGATTATTTAATAGATACAAAATAATTTTTTTATTTTGTTATTATATTTTCAATCTTATTGCAATTTCACAAAAGAGAAATAATACATATTTATACATTTCTATTAATGCAGAAAATCTTTATATTATAAAAGCAAATCAATAAAAAAATAGATTCAAAATTTAAAAAAAAAATTCACTATACTTCAAAAAATTAAATCTAAATTGTTTCTTGTTGTAACTGAAAACACTAAAATAAATTAAATTGAATTTAGGTAGGCTAGAAAGGACAATTTTAGTTACAGGTATGCAAATCTTTTTAATCAAAATAAAATTCACTGAAAAGAACTTGTCTATTAATCAATGAATATAGTGAGAAGTTGGCTGAGCCTTCCATAAAAAGGAATAGAATTACAACCGTCTTAACAAATAGCAAACAAGCTTATAATTGACAATAAGTCAACATTGCAAGATATCATGGAAAACACCTTTTATTAAGGCATGTGTATGTGAATTTTTATTTTCCTCTCAAACCTGGATATTATAGCAGATTCAGCCACACTGGTGATTATTCAGATGTCACAAGAGGTTAATTATTTTTAAGGTTACTGGAAAGGATTATGTACACACACCCAACGAAATATCTTCCTTCAAAAAGTTTTGCAATTATCTGTATCTAACTTAGGTAATTATTATACATTACATATTTACTAAACAAATAATAAAAGGATATATATAGAACATGGTAAGACAAAATACCCATTACTACCACAGTCAAATCCTATAATATTAAGAATGTTGTCTTAAAGGTCTCTAAAAAACACAAACCTGGTGAGCTTTGTAACATTTTTCTTTGCTAATCAATGTCCTTCAAGTGTTTTGTTGAATATAACAATTTTATTAACTGCAAATTACAAAAGCAACATAATACACTGTAAATGTTACATAGTTTCAAAACAATGTAACACTATTTAATACAGAGAAATCTTTACAAAGTTATAAAATTAAAATAATGATTGAATAGTTTCATAATTAAAAAATTAAATATACAGATTGAAAATCATAAAATCAAGAAATAACATTATTGTGTGCATTAACAAAACAATATTGATTGTACAGATACAATACTGATCCCATGTTCTTTAATATACAACAATATTCTTATTATTAGTTAATTGAAAGAAGATCCCTATTCAACACAAATTTAAATTTCAGATTTGGAAAGTTTCTAAAAATCATAATTATGTTATCTAGTGTTATACATTTATCTTCATATAAATTTGCCTGTCTTAAAATACACTTATTAATAAACTTGCACATACTTTTTTCTTACTTTCCAAAAAATGGCAAACTTTTAACCATTATGTTTGTTATATTATTAATGTTCTATGGTGATTTAATCAATCCTTTTTAATGTTTTTACTATGATATCAATGTTCACTCTAGTGATTATTGGATGTGACTTTATAAATTAAGTCTTGTTAACTTAATTCTACATTTTATGAAAAGGATTTGACAATGATTTTATATTCTCTGACACATGCTCTGTTTAATTATTGGCTTCTAGACATATTTCCATCTCCTTACCTATGGTCTCCATTGGTCTGATTTTAATATCATTAGTGTTTTCACAGTCTTACATTGTACTTGTACTTACTTTACCCAGACCTGGCTTCTTTTCTAAGACTTCTGTTACTTGGAATGGTGATTGTACTTTTCATCCTATTTCCCTCCCTCTGTTTCTTTCCTATATATCAGACTCATCTTCTGCATCTTGTCTTGGTGTTATTTTGCACGCATTACGTATTTTAAGGGCTCCTGCTATATTTTTTTTTATTCTACGGTTGGACCCTCATTGTCTAGATTCGTTGCCTCGCTACCATTACAGTGTGGATAAGCCAACTCCTTCAGTTTGGATATTATCTGTATGTTAGTACATGTGTATGATTCTCACATGTCTTTCATAAAACCTGCTTTATTTCCTGCTGAGTTTTAACTCTAATCTATTTTTTTCAATCTTCACACTGCCTTTGAGTAGGGTAAGTATATTTTCTTTTTCAGCACCCATTTCTCTTTCATTGGATCCTGCCAGACAGCTGGAGTTGCCTCCTCCTAATGTATATGAATTTTCCAAAATTTGCATATGGTTTAGGGTAATAATACATAATAAAAAAAGTGGTCAATCCTTTTGCCCAGGCATTACCTGTCCTCACTGTCAAGTTAGGGTCTTCTGCAAGGTTGCTTGGGGTATCCTTGGTATTATATTTATCTAAGTTGCATCTACCATTCCATGGACTTTCATGGAAAAGACCAGTGTCAGGAGGGTGTCTACCTCAAGTTCTTGCTCTTGCAGACTTTTAAAAGTAGTCTCATGTTACTGTCTCCAGTAAAAGACCTTTTGGCAGGTATCTGATAAGGATCTTGATATATAATGAGGTCTTCCAAGTGTAAATTCTTCTCCCTTTGTTCAGATTCCTGGCTACTAGTTCACTTCATGTTAAATGTGATTTTAAAATGGTGTTAATCAGAAAATTTCATAATAGCAAGGCTTATTGTCTAAAGTTGTTCATATTTGAAAATTGGGAATTCTATTAACTTATTGATTCTAATGACTTAGCTCTTGCAGATACTTAGGTTAGAATCAGTATCCTTACCTGATTAGGCTGGATGCTGCCCAGACTTTAGAATGTTAAAACTACTAATATAAGATTTTATAACTATGTAACCTGTCAAGCATAGAAACATGAGTGTGCTAAAAGAGCAACGTTACATGTCACTTTGGTTAGACATGAGTAGTGAGTGATATTGAAGTAGCTTCATTTCCTCTAGTATATTAATTAAGTTTTTTTGAAGTTTTTACACAGAATTATAGAACAATACAATCTTTATTACAGGGTTCACTGTGGCTCATCATTTTACATTTAAATTTTCTGGGGAAAATTTTTTGTAAGTTGTTTTGAACATGGTTTTAGTTTCTGCATCCTGTTACTTTGTTAGAATTTAAATTTCTGCTTTAACAGGACTCCTTAGTTTGAGAATGTATCAAATCTATCTAATCCTTTCAACTTGCAAACACTAATATAGATTATTATAAATTTTTTAAATCAACATGAAAATATGTAACATTATATTCTTCTTAAATTCTGTCTTAAGTTTTAATTTATTTTCAGTTGGGGTGACAATACATGCATATAGTTACATAGTATTCCTTTAACCATCTTAACAGGATGTTGTAAGTGTGGTGAAGATGGGCACATGTCACAAGATTGTCCGTCCTAATGTAGGTGGGGACAGGGAGAAGTAAATCTGGTTGCTTCCAAGTATGGGGAAAATGGACACGTCTCATGAGACTGTAAAAAATCCTGACAGAAGTTGGACATGATGGTAAGTTTTATGTAAACTGTTTGATGTTAAAAGATACTACTATATTTTAGATGTCTGTAAGAAGTTGAAGGTTTACTTGTAAGAGTAATGCATGTTGAAAAAAACGATTAAAGAAAACCTGATATGGAACTTTCTCTCTCATCAGTATTTATTTTCCAAATAAAACCCTATAGTGGAGTTGGCTGCCTTGCTTCCGTAAGGTCTCGGAGGAGGAAGTTGTTCTGACTGGACTACGCATTGGTCGCAGTTTTTAACACATCGCTTCCTTTATCTGGAACTGATGCAACCGGCGTGTATTTTGTATAACACTCAGATTACTATAAGCTACATGTGTACTTCTCTTGCCATCCCTTATGACTCTCAACGGCACTATTTTAAACATAAAGTTCTGTCCCAAGGTTTTTCCATAACATTAGACAGTGTTATTGGTGAAGGTGACACTGTCCACCTTGATAATGTTTTTAGGTTTTAACAGCCATTAATCTTTTAATGTCATTTAAATGTTTTATATTTCTTCATTTAATCTTTTTATTGTGGTTCCACTTTAAGAGTCACAATCTCTCTAGTTCAATTTGAAATTAGAAAATGGCCATAACATTAAATCTCAGAACTGGAAAGGCCAATTTCAGGTGACTAATGCTGTTGTTTAAACTACTGATCATTCGTCTAATGAGTTTTATTCAATTTTGCTACATGTCTTTTTAACACTTTTATTACCTACTTTTTGATAGTGGCTGTAATGACACATATCCCAGAACCAGGACTGGAAGGCCAACAACAGGTGACTGACGGTGGTTCTTGTACTTACCTGTTAGTCTTCTTGGCGGGTTATGATAATTACTTATTATGCTACAGACAGCTCGTTGACTTTGTTATTTCGTAGTTTTTCTCTTAACGTTGTAGACTAGATGTAAACATTGGTTTTATGCTATTTATGTTTTACTTGCTGTTTTGTTATAATACTTTCATGTCCTTTTATGAACTTTACTACATTTACTTTAATTTTACCTTTTTCCGGATGTTAAAGGTAGAATAGCCTAGCTCCTTTGTTATATAAAACAATCAACCAACCAACCACTGAGATATAAAAAAAATTTCCAGATCTTAACACATTGTAGTCAGACTAGTAACAAAACAGACCTCCTATTTCCACTAACAAATCCTTTAGCATAAATATTTCATAAAAAAAAATCTGATCTCTTTTATACAAAATACCTGTAATCTTTACTCAAAATACCTACCTAATTTAGTGAAGATATGAGCGTTGTGTCAAAAGTTAGCATAAATACTTGACATGTGCAAATGTGTAGAACTTGTGTATATTATACTGAGCCTGTAGCAAAAGGATTAAGTTGTAATTTCGTTTTTCATTACTAATGAAATTTGAGTCAAATTTTCTTATTGTTAACTTGTTGTCTTTTCCTCCAAGATAGGTTTTTTCTGTTGTGTCCTTTATCCTTTTCTTTAGTGAACTTGTAAGTTTGATAATTGTTTTTAACATATAAGTTCCATAATGGTTTTGTATGTCAAATGTTGTTTATTAATTTATATTGCTGTACTTCATGACAATTCTAGTGGGCTCTAAGTTCTGTCTGAAGGTTTCTACCTATCTATCTATTTCCTTCCTTCCTCCTCTTTGGGATCATTTTCTTCAGATTGGTCTGTTCAAGATTTACTACACAAAGGGGCTGCCAAATGGGTGTTACTCATTCCCCTTGAGTGTAATTCCCATCTAATTGTTGTCCCTCAAAAGACAGATGTTTGGAGACCTGTTATAGAATTGTCCAAGTTGAACTTTTAACTGAAGTCACTGTGCTTTACCATGGAGTATTACCTCTCACTCACAAGAGGGTTTTTTTCCCTGGAACTCTGAATGATCAAATCATGATGGTTGCTTATCTTCATATACCAAGTGTGGATTGGGTGAGGGAGCTTTCCTCAATTCCCAAGAGATTTCTGGTTGGTTGTTTATTGAGGAGACTTCTTTCCATTTGATATATCCTGGAACGTTTTGCAGTTTATTGGACTCTGTATTATTTCCTCTGCAAGGTGGTTTGCCAGGTGGATTTGTGGTTCAAACTGATTATTCCACTGTTATCAGCTATATCACTAAGCAAGGATAACTAAATTTAGATCTTTATTTTCAGACTATGAATCTTCTTCACTGGGCCTACTAGAACTACCTAGTAGTCTTCACTTATGTATCTGCACTCAAATCAGACTCTTCTTCAGAGTCTTTTTCCCCTTATCCAGATGACAACTTTTTTCTTTCTCACTACTCTGTATTGGCCTGCTCAGACATGGTTCCCTCTACTTTCGCCTTTACTGGAGCAACATTCCCTGGCCTTTCCTTTGTCTCAGTCTCTCCTCTGACAATTGTAATCAGATAGTTCATACCATTGTCACTGAATTCCACTTGCTCATGTGGCTTTTGCATCAGCATCGACTTGCTCATCATGTAGCATCTTTCCTCTTCCATTCCATTCTTCCTTTCTCCTTGTCTTTATACCAGAGGCAGTGGTTTTCTTCATATCTTGGTCCATTTGCTGTGGCTTTCATCCTTCCTGTCCTTTTGTATATCTTATTTCCCAGTTCTTTGCCTGGTTGTTTGATCAGAGTTTGTTTGTATCAGCTGTTACAGAGTAAACTTCTTTTGTCCATTTGTTCCCTAAGATGTTGTGTGGTCCATAATACCTCGATTCATGTTGTTATTTCTGTCTATTTATTCCAAGGATTCCTATGTCCCCATTGTACTCACTGGTTAAGTTTATCAACTTGTATGATTGCTTATTGGTTTGTCCGTAGAAGGTCGCCAATAACACAATGTTTCTTCTCATCATATAACTATCACTTTATCTGTTTGCCAGTCTTTGGAGGATATCATTCAGGCTCGAATGTGAATACCTCACTACACGTTTGTTGCACATTATATGCATGACCTAGGATAGGTATTGTTTGCCTTCTGTGATGATTCTACACGTCTCATCACCTTTGACTGTGCTAGACCAGAATATTACTTTTCACACATATTTTAGTTGATAAATAATGTATTTCAGGGTCTCGCATGCTGACAGTCTCTTATATGGTCAGATGTGCTCCATGTTATACTTGCACTAGAATTCAATAATTATATTGATATGGGATGTTTCTGTAAGTCTGTAAAACTACTGGCAGCTTGTATATGTATCTCTCTCCTCACATAATGTAATGTATGTATGTATGTTGTTTTTTCTGCCCATCCCCACTCAGGCTTTATCTGCTTTTCAAATAGGGAATTATGCACACCCCATTGCACTGTCCTCAGTGTGTTGTTCTTCTGGCCTCCTTCTTTGCTACGTTTCTTCTAGTGGAGAATGGGAGTCCTTACCACTTCTGGTTCTAACTTGTCAGAGTGGTAGGTCATAAAAGATTTCTTCTTTCGAGTGGGTGTTGGAAAACCACTTTCTAGCCCATGTGTATCCACTAAGTGAAAAGAGAGCTGTAGTTTTTTCTTATGGTTACAGTACAAAATAATGAATTGTACAATAATATTCAGTATCAAGATGCTGCTCCTGGATGTTTTTGACTGAACAGATCATATGTTTCTTATGCAAGGCACTTCTGGATGTTTTTTGCTTAGGCAAACTGCACTTGGCCTATCCAATACATTTTGTGCTTTTCAAGCCCTAGCTACTTATTGCTGCTTTTTCTCTAGCTCATTTACTGGCATTATGATACAACTCACTGTCACTATGTTTGGTATTGCATCTTGTTTCTTATAATTGATGTGGACAGAGGTCTAGTTATGAATCCTACATGTCCAGGGCACTTCACCCTGATGTTTTTTTTTATTGCTAAGTCTTATATGAGGTGTTTCCACTGGATGTTTTTTCCAGATTGACGACACTTGGCATAAACAAATGTAACCAAAGGCACTTTCCTTAACATTGCATACACACAAGCCTTCCTATTTTTCTCAACTCCTTACTGTATCTTGTCATAGTTATCCAGTATTTCCTATAGTGATTCAGTGCTATATATCTTTTATTGTGCCTGTCAATTCAGTTCAGACCCAATTATATCACTATTTATTCCTGTTCCAGAAATAGTGTGGTATCCCATCAGTACACTTTCTTTTCATATTCTAGTATACCTGTTCTTTCAGTGCAGTTGATTTCAGTTTGGTGTACTCGATTGATGTACCTTCACTAGTCCTTCCAACTTGGCAATGTATGATTCCAGCTTCAGTGTGTGAGAGGAAGGTTGTAATGTTTCAGAATCTAACACTTTCTTAATCTGAAAACATACTCCCAGTAACTACTTATATTCTCTCATCTACTTTTACACCCTTCCTCTCACTAAGATTCTTGGGTTTATAGTTTGTGCCTGCACAATTTTAAAAGTTAGGATTGTTCTTGAATAGTTGAGGGAGCTACCTGTATGCTTGATGAGAAGTAGTCGCATTATCAGCACATATTCTGAAATGGTGCAAAACTGATTGGTGCAGTTTTACAAAATATTTTTTAACAATGCTTAAATGGCAGACCAGGATTAAGAAAGATTTAGGTGAGGGGAGGAAGATAAGTACCTATCAGAAATACATTTTCAAAGAGTGAGAAAGTATTAACACTCAGATATCATGTGATAATTTTTTGTAGTGTTCTTCATATGATAGAGTTGAATACGTCCAGATCCTTTGTGGTTTTGAAGAAGTTGACTATTTGAGACATGATCATATGTTTTTGCAATTTACCAGTATGTCTTTGTCTTGATGTATCAACAACAGTTGGTATTCACATTGTTGTTGATAAATGTGTGTTCACAAAGAATGTCTTCGAATAAATTGTGACTACAAAAGTACATGTTTAACCTTTTTCACTAAGTGGATCAAAGTACACTAGTCAAATTTTGAGCATTATTTCAAAATTTTATTAAGCAACATTTTTACTACAGATGTTAATGAAGTTGTCATCAAGACATAGCTTGTAATTTATAGTTTAGTATTTTATATATATTAATTTCTTAATTTAAAAGGAAATGTAAAGAAAAAAGTTAAATATTGATTTTGTTGTGTCTAGTTGTCTTATTGCTCAGTTAATATTTTATTATGCCCACCATACAACATGTACAAGTAGCCAACTAATTAGAAACGCAAATTTGAAATACATACAAGCTAAATATGAAATAAGAATTTTGCACCTTTAGCAGATTCATAAAAGTAGGTATCTTGTAAAATCATAGAGTGGTTTCTCCCACATCTTTTAAAAGTTCTTATCTAGTCCCACATACTACTCTTTAACTCCTGTTTATAACCAACAGAGAGATTTTTTTCCTTTACATTTCCACCTGATTTTGTAGTGTTTCTGTCAGAGCTATTTAAACGTTAGCTGAAACTTCAACTTCAGATGAGAATGTCACATTTAGAAGATGCTATATCTCTTTCTCACTGATGTTTTTTTCCCCTTCAACTTTAGGTGCTTTAGTTTTTGATGTTTCAGATTTGGTTTGCTAATTTTTATTAAGTAAAATATATATATATATGATGACGGAATCCGGCGAAATATCATTTATATGTGTGTGAAACTTAAAATTAATGTTTACAATACTATTTTATTGTCAATTAAAGTAATATGCATGCTAAAATACAAATACAACTTAAAAAACATTTTTTAGTTGAAGATTATGCAGATGTTTAATTCATGTTTTGTTTTTTGTTTTTGCTGATTTACCTAGGTAAATCAAGGTCACCACCTTGAAAAACAAGATGTTGAAGCAGTTGTGGATGGAATCTGCCAGGAAAACCTACTAGAAGTGGATATTACTCATTTTTTTGCAGATGATCTGTGGGCATGTAAAGACTTCAAGGTTACAATGTCTCTGGAAGAGACTTGCAAGTCATTTGAAAAGAGTTCCAACAAAATTGTTTTGGAGCAGGATATACACAAGAAAGATGGAGATGCCAGTATGATACCAGAAGGAGAAAGGTGTGTAATTAAATATATGTAATAACAATTAGGGTACTATGTAAATTTGTGAGTTATCACCCACAATAAGCCATTTATCATTATTAAAGATGTGCATGTAAAAGTAAATTCAGTCATGGAACAAGATTGAAATTAAACAACTAAAATGAAGAAAAGTTACAACATTAAAACAGTAATTATTTTAGAAAACATCATTTTCAAACCACATGACTAAAAGTAAGGTTGAGGAAAGTTCTACAGAAAAGCATTTAAAATTCATTCTGAGGGCTACTAAATATAGGCCTTAGATCTATGCTTTAAACTTTTTTTTTTGTATTATAACTTGATCTTTCATACTTTACTTTTAATTTATATGTACAAGTCAAAAGATGGTGTCCACAAAAGTTATTGTTAATGCTTCCTTTGTCAGCATTAACATTTAAAATTGAATTTATGTAATCTTTGAGAATATACCAATGTTGATTGCACTTTATGTTGATAATGCATGCAATGTTAATGCAGTGGTTTCTCGCTGCAGTTGCAAGTCATGGTGCAATGGGTGACATGTTTAGCACTTGTTTAGTTCATTATAGAGAATTCCCAACCATTTGATAGATATGCATATATCAAAAATACAATTTAACATTTACAACTATTTGTGCTAGGGTGGTTACCCTAATAAACCAGGAAAAGGAAAAATAATGTAATGGAATGGAAAATAAGATTATTGTTAAAATAAGTAACAGAGAATAATAAGTAATTTCTTGAAGTTTGCATTCAAATCCCATCATGCTCATTTCACATTGGAAGTAGTTTATGTAGTTTGTTATGTATTAGTTCTAATTGTATTGTGTTGTGAATACTCTTCTTGTTTTGTTAAACAGAGTCTGCCAAGTGTGATAATTAATCTCAACAAATTGACTGCACTTATGTAATTGAATTATTAAAACTTACAAATCTTGATTGATGCTTCATGTAGTACATTTTGTACGTGGAAGTTTTGTAAGTTATTTATGTGGTTAGATAGGTTTTTATGTTTGCACGTGCATATTATGTCTGTGCATCCAAGCTTGATATTGTGTTGAGAGTAGGGACTATTTTAAAGAATTTTTCAGAGCTGTAGAAACAATGGGTTAAAATGTATACAATATTGTAAAGTCTTTTAGAGGGTTCTAAGTTCTAAGCATTATCTTATGTATTTTTGTTATTTGAACTTTGGGATACAAAAGTTCATTTTTGGATTTAATGAAAATTTTAGTAAAATTGTACACTTTTGTATTAGATGTGAAGGAAACTTCTCTTAAAATTTTATCTGAAGATGCTGAAGTCTACATTTTATTGTAACATCCATTATTATACATAAAATGTGATGTACAATTGTTATTAAAATTTATTGCTTTAGCAGGTATCTGGGATTTGCATGTAAAAGTGCAATTGCACAACATCCAATTTCTTAATTGTAATGTGAACTTTAGAACTACATAAAATTGCATGGTATAATAGCTCCTGGTTGAAGAAAGTTGAAATAGAAACAACTCTCAACCAAAATTAAACTGATGAATAAGGAAGCCAAAAGAAAATATCAAACTTGCTAGTGTGTGAAATAATTTGCCCCAGAAAATCTAAAGTATTATTCATTATTCAGGAGACATGAATTAAATGTATAATATGACCAAAGAAATTATATTTAGTTGTCTTATTCTTGTAAATTAATAATTTAAATCCCCATGGTCGGTCTTTTATTTTTGTTATTTTGTGAAATTAAATTGCTGTATATGTGCATCAGATTTCACTTTGTTAGTATTTGTAAGATGCAATAAATTAATATGTAGAAAAGTAGGGAAAAGTTAAGTGACTACTCTGTATTATGCTGTTTTGTTTTCCTGTGAAAATAAATTAATTCTTGTTACATATCCTCAAATTCCTTGTGTAGTACTAGAATATTGTTTATTAAAATATAGTTTATGTTGAAGGTTAATTTGCATTATTTGAGAAGCAAAGAAAAAATTGTGCTCGTTTTTGATGATCATTGAGCATTCTGTATCTGAGTATGATCTCATATTTTTATTTTTCTATCCTGTTGTTTCCTAGTGGAGGATAAATTTTCCTTTGGACCTTCTACAATGCCATCATCCTTGTGAACCTTTCCAACAACTTTATTCAAGCATTAAACAGAAATTCACAAAAGTTTATCAGACTTTCTTCCATCCCATTCCCTCACTTCCAGACTTTTTTTTTTTTCTTTTCAGAACAGCAGGTGCACCAGGTGACATTACAGTTTTATTGAGCTGAGATAATAAGAAAATATATAATTTGAGTGAGATTAGGTTAACCTCATGAGGCTACATTTCTGTAATTTGTAGATTCAAGGTATTTATTACTCTTTGTTTGAAAAATATTTTTTTTTGCTAGAAACTGTGAGTTTCATTGCCTGTAATTATAATTATCATTTTCTTTTTACAAATTGTTCCATAAAACAAAAGTTTAGAAGTATGAGTAAAAAGTTTGCGAGACAATGACAAGCTATTTTTTGGTAGTCATGAATCTAAGGTTGTGAATATTCAGTATAGCTTTGCTTCAAAATAAGCAGAGGCATTTCATAAATTAGGGAATTTTCTTGATTTGACAGTTAATTTAAATTTATTAAAGCTAGCTTTTGTTGTTTCAACTTCAGTGTTTGCTTGTAATTTATTGGTTTTGAATATTATTATGTGCAATGTAAAATGAAATGTATAATTTTATTTTCCATTAATTTTCTTTGAAATTTATTCAAGGTGGAATATAATGATGTGGCTGGAGGTATAAATAAACAATCAGATGATAATGAAAATGCAGAGAAGAGTGAAAGAGACAGATTCTCAGATGGAACTTGTGCCTCATCAAAACTGAATGGCGTGATGTATTTTGTAGTTCACTATGAATGTTTTAAAGCATAAGTATGAAATATAATTGTATGTAACTTATATTTGAGGTACCACTAAGTAGTCTAAAATGACTTTCAATAGCCTAAAACATATACTGTTAGTATCTTTTGAACTTCAATACATTTCAAAGTATGAAAAAAAACTCATTTTGCTTGTAAGAGCTGATTCAGTTTTATATTATTCCATGTCACATATTTGAGAAACATTCTCAACAACGTCTAGTTGAATTTGATCTATACTTGCTCTGATAAAGGTAAAGATTGAACTTATCATGCATGAAAAATTTATTTTAAAACCTTTTAAGTAAAATGGACATTTCTGAATAGCAAGAAACATGACATTGTTTTATGAAAGGTTGTACAAACAAACTTGCTGTTCAGTTTTTGCTGTTGTATATATGGAAATAACTGCATTACATATACATGTTCTAGAATAAAATTGTTCCTGTATTTAGTGATGAAAGTAGTGAAGTTATTTGAGTTTTTAAAGTTATGTATTACATGTTTGTTTTATTTTTTCACTACTAAGTTAGCTACTCTTTATATTAATGTAGAAAGCTTTCTTTACTTTTGAACTTGTATTTCATTCATGACATATTATGGATTTGCTTTTCTCAAACATAAAATTTAGCCCAATAGTAACCCACTTGCAATCTGTCACTGAATATGCTTGATCTTTGAGACATGAGGTATTTTAATGTGATGGTCATTCCCATTAATCATTGGTAAAATAGTAGCCCAAAGTTTCTGATCAGTGTTTTAGAGACCTTTAAAACAACATTCTTAATATTATAGGATTTGACTGTGGTAGTAATGGGTCTTTTGTCTTACCATGTTCTATATATATCCTTTTTATTATTTGTTTAGTAAGTATGTGTTGTATAATCATTACCTAAGTTAGATACAGATAATTGTAAAATTTTTACAATAGATAATGACTTATCATTATAACATTTTTTGGGTGAAGATATAAATCTTTAATTTCCTTTAAATAAATAAGCTGTAGCATTTAAGTTAACAATACTTAATTTATATTTAGTCACATAATAGTACTAGAGAACATTTATTATGTTGAGAAGAGGTTAAAGGATTGAAATAAATTATTTAATAACCTGTTTTTCAATGTTAATAATATAACAAACATAATAACAAAAGTATTACTCAGTCCATAGAACATGGAAATAGTATGTGCATAGTTTTATTTTAAAATTGATATTTGTTAAGACAGGCACTTAATTGTTTTCTTCTGTTGTTATATTATGGATGTAAAATGCTTATTTCTGTTCCTTATGTTATATTCTAATTATTATTTTCCGATTCTCCAACTTTCCAAATCTGAAATTTAAATTTGTGTTGAATAGGGATCGACTTCTCTCAGTGTTCTTTTGAACTTGTATTTCATTCATGACAAATTATTTATGGATTTGCTTTTCTCAAACATAAAATTTAGAAACATATACTGTCAATAGTAACCCTATGTTGCAATCTGTCACTGAATATGCTTGTTCTTTGAGACATGAGGTACTTTAAAGGTTTGATGGTCATTCCCATTAATCATTGGTAAAATAGTAGACTTAGCCGAAAAGTTTCAGGTTTGTGATCAGTGTTTTAGAGACCTTTAAAACAACATTCTTAATATTATAGGATTTGACTGTGGTAGTAATGGGTCTTTTGTCTTACCATGTTCTATATATATATCCTTATTATTTGTTTAGTAAGTATGTGTTGTATAATCATTACCTAAGTTAGATACAGATAATTGTAAAACTTTTTTTGTAAGGAAGATATTTGGTGGGTTGTGTACATAAATCAAGCTTTCCAGTACACCATTTTAAAATTTAGTATAGAAATTTAAACCTCTTGTGACATCTGAATTGCTCACCAGTGTGGCTGAATCTGCTATAATATCCAGGTTTATGGAGAGTAAATTCTGTATCTTATTTCCTCCTTACAAAATTCCACACAACACATGATATCTGGTTCTTAGTTTTATAAAGGTGTCTTCTCCATGGATATCTTGCATTCTATGGACAGATATTGTCAAATAAGGCTTGTTTAAGCTTGTTAGTCACTATAAGCTGTTTAAGTTAATATGAATAATTCTACTATTTTATGGAAGAGGGACAGTTCAGCCAACCTTCTAAACTCTGTATCTTCATAGCTGCTTACTATTAATAGACAAGTTCTTTTGGCAGTGAATTTTATTTTTGATGTTAATAAATCAAGATTTTGGGCTGTACCCTGTATACTAGAAATTGTGACATCCTTTTCTAGCCTACCACCCAAATTCAATTTAATTACATTGCATAAGAGGGCCATCTTTTTAATCAAGTTTTATACATTTCTTTATTGGTATATTGAACTGTTTTTTTTTAGTTTAGTGTTGATGGTCATTTTTACCCTTTAATAAAATATATTCAAAAGATCTGTTATATCTTTCAACTGATTTATGCTAAAATATTTAGATTAATATTACAAAACACAGATTTTTTTATGCATTTTTTTAAATAGAAACTGGTTTTAAGAAAATCTCCATTAAAAGAGAAAAAGTGTGAAATTTCTCTAATCCAAGAAGGTTTGTAATAATAATAAGCTTTGAATGCATTGTATCTTGAAGGTATCTTTAATATTATTGTGAGAGTAACATCTTCATGAAGGGTAGTTGTTTTGGATGGTATAATCACTGTTACTTGTGAGACTATGCATATTTATTTTACAGACCAAGAATGTAAAATTACTAACTTCAGTATATTAAGAGACAGTTGTCCTCAGACTTTTTTTTATTATTATTATTATTCTCTACATACTCAAAGTAAATATCAGTGAAAGCACTACTCTTATGTGAGATCAGTGGTTAACTTAATTTGAATGATTATTCATATCTGGATTATTTCATTTGGTTCATATATTGGCTAAACTTCTCTGTTAAGAGAAACAGTTGCACATCAAATTCCTTCTATAAAATGCTTAACAGTTTAGTTTTTGAATGGTAATTTTCATTGTATCTATGATAGTGCTAAACTTAATTACACAGGATGAGAAGGCTGATCGTGGAGATCACATAACTTTACAAACTTTCTTGTTGGGGCAAAAGGACCTGTAATTATTCCAGTATGTTTAGCTGTTTCTTACTTTGATAAACAGTTGTTGTTCAAAAATGTGGTTGTATTAATATTTGGATTGTAAATCTTTATAAGTCTAGTATATTATTTGTTTTGAATTTCACACAAAGCTACATGAGAGCTTCCCTAATTTAGAGGGAGGGCAGCTAGTCATCACCACCCACTGCCAATGTTTGGGCTACTCTTTTACCAACAAATAGTGGGATTGACTTTTACATTATAACATCCCCATGGCTGAAAGGGCAAGCATATTTGGGGCAACTGGGATTTGAATCCGTGACTCTCAGATTAGGTCAAACACCTTAACCCACCAGGCCAGGTGGGTATATTATTTTGTTAATAATGCTGGTTTTATTGCAGTGATTGTTTTGTTTTTCCCTAATCACAGCTTTAACATTGTGAATAAGGAGATGGTACAGAGTGGTCTGGGGTGTGGTGTTGGGACTCTGTTCCTTTCCTAAGTGCTGTGCTGTGCAAATTGTTCTGCTTCTGTTAAGAATATTTAAGATATTTCTCTTTGAAATGTTCGTTGTTTTGACTTTACAGTGTTTAATCTCGTTGTTATATAATATTTTACCTTGCAAATGACTGATAATATAATCTCAAGTGTGAGCCTACCAGTGACAAATTTCACTGTTGAATTGTTTGAAATCTTCTATGTGTAAACTGGTAGACAACTGCCAGGGAAGTAAAATCAACAGAATAAAATAGCTCGTGCTCATTTTACACTTCACTGTGTCTTGCTGATCTAGATATTTTCATAGGCGGGTACTGGAAGGTAATCTGTCGTCTGGCCTTGATGTTTCTCTTAGAGCAAAGGTTTCCTCCTTGCACACCTCCCATGTAAGTTAAACTTGTGCAGTCTCTTTCTGATTGTAGAGGCATGCACTTTCACATCAACAGTAGCCAGAACCTGCTGTAAATCCCGTGCTGACATTTTAAAGTGTATGGAGACCTCCTATAGCATCTTCTAAGCTGCACCATGGGCATGTTGGCAGTTGTTTTGAAAGTCCTCCACTTGTAAGACAGTGGAATGGCTGATTTCAAAATCTTTTGGGATCTTTTTAAATCCTTACCAGACTCATAAGCTGCTACAATTTTCTTTCTCAGGCCTCAGACAGCTCTTTTGCTCTCACCATGGTGCTCAATCTCACTCCAACAGTCAGGCATGTAAATCATGCAATTTAAATCATCTCATTCTTATATTGTCTATATGTGTAAGTTATGGTCATTGTGATTTGGCTTTGATTATATCCTAATTCAAATTCTAGGTTGAATACATGATATGGATTGGATATGTAAAACAAACAAAGAAAAAATAATGTAAAGTTATGCGTGTGTGATACTTTGATGTGATCTACTGATAACTTAGCAAATTTGTCCAGGAGTATGGGGTACTGTATTTAACAAGTTTTTTTAGTGTATATAAAATAAGGGGGCAAGTGTGTACAATTAACAAAATCTTTATTAAAATAAAACAGAAATAAGGGATGATGTGCAGACTGTAACAGTTGATGTTTATGCTAAACTGTGCTTAGTTTTACAGGTTTCACTCTCAGGATTGATAACTGAAATCATTTAGACTGAAACTGTTTTAGTCATAACTTATTTTACTAATTATCTTTCCCAGAAAATATAACCATGTTTTGTCAATAATTTAGTAAATCTCTATACCAACTATTTTTATACTTTTGACCTAAGCTTTGGTTCAGGGTTCTCAGACCATGACACAAACTGGACAACATTTCTATATCATCTAGAGCTTCAACAACAAGGAAGAACCAACAGTTGGTTCATGGAATTAGAAAGTTGGTATGTATATGTAATAAAATATTGGAAATGAATATTACTTGGTAATGGAGGATTAATAATCAAGTTAGCTGGCAACAGTTTAACATATTTAGCAAAGTTATGAAATGGATTGAAACTAAAGTGAAAACAAATTTTAATGTCATAAAACAATATATTAATTAAAGCAAAGAGGAAAGAATATAATATTTTAAATTCAAAAAAGGAAATAATGAACGTATCAGAGCATTAAGCTAAAAGATCCTAAAGTATGCTTTTACCTCACTATCAAATTTTACCCATTTAAAAATGTAAAATTTGGCATTTTATATATTTTCTCTTTGTAATAATGTACACTTTTAAACTTTAAAGTTTATTTTGTTTAATCTTTTCATTACCATTCCCCAGTGTCTGTGATATATCTGTGAAATTACATGCAGCATTTAAATTACAAATTATGTTACCCTGTTCGTACCTTTAGACCATTTTTTATATTATAATTTTACTTACTCTAATCTTAACTAACCTAACAAATATACCTATATTTACATGTCAATTACTTTTACACTTATGCCTAAATAACAAACACTAAAAAAAGAAATAAAATACTCAACTAATCTCCTGTTTTTCTTGAACTTTTCTATTTGTTAGCTCTGTAACCAAACAAATTTCATACTTTTTTGAGGGTGGTGGATAAAATAGGGTTGATGTGTTGATGTTTTGAATTTCTACAAGCTACTAGGGCTATCTGTGCTAGCTATTCTTAATTTAGGACTGTTGGGCTACTCTTTTACCAACGATAGTGGGATTGACCATGTTTGGAATGACAGGGTTGCGAACCCACAACCCTCAGATTCTGATCCTTGCGCAAGCTGGGCCCATAAAATGCTAGCATGTTTTGTGGTAATATTTTATTACTGATAGTTTCATTACTACCACAATACAAATCTGTTATTGATTATTGAAGGATCTATGTAGATGGCCTAGTGGTTATATATCAAACTTTTGAATATGAGAATTCATGATTTATACTATCACAGAAACAAACTTGTTTACATACTTTGAGGCCATGGGTTGCACTATGAGGTGATCATCAAATCCCATACTTTGGTCAGACAGGGTTATCACGAGTTGAACACAACTTCCTTTTGTTTATCTTTTTTGAATATTAGGAAGGATGTGAAAAAAACTGACCCATTATGTGCATGATTCTAAACAAACAAAATACTGTTGTATATGAATTTCATGTTATACTTTGTCTTTATACCCAAGTTTGTATAATGTCAGATAAGGCCAGGTTATGTTTTTTATAAACTTCATGTGCCTTCATAACTGGTCTTTAAAATTACATTAGTGAATGCTTTGTATTGAGCAGTTGTGTATTGCCTTCAATATTTTTCATATTAATGTCATATGTTTCAGACTTGCTTTAGTTTTGTTATATTTGTAATATAGTAATTGTAAAGTATAATTTGATATAAAAATATTAGGAGATTTTGCAAACTGTAACAAAACAATATTGGACTTGTAAAACATACATTGAGAATAGTCCATACATTCACTGTTAGCATTAGTTAAGGCTGTCACCGAGTGTAATATAATGATCAGCTGTTTAATAGAAGTGTAATTTTTTGTTTTAAATTCCATCAAATATGTTCATCACTGTAATATTTTACTCAAGAACAAGTAGCAAAAAAATTGCAATGGTTTGTTTACAGATGTAAAATCAATAAAAGGCATAATTGACAAGAACTTGATTGAGGGTCTTAACTTAAGAGACATACGTGAAGAATAGAAATATATTTTTGTATTTTATAATTTGTTAGAAGTACTACTCTTTTCATGTTTCTGTCAAACCTTTTTCTGTTGTTTGTATGTGTTGTTCATATAATCCATAGCATACCCTTTTTATGGTATAATAATATATACATATAGTGTACATCAACTTCATTGATTTACTTCTACAGCTATTTATTGCTGTTTAGCCATAACTAACATTTATCTATGCTTATACTTTTACAAAAGCTTCTCTAACATCCCACAAAATCAAAGCACTAAGTGATGGAGATGACACAGAAAGAAGCTGAGCTATAAATACATCAGTACCTTAAAACGATTCTCTGCCTTACTGTCAGTATATTTGGGATTTTCAAGAAACTGAGCAAATTCTGTCACAAGAAAATTTCCACAGCATGAAGATGAGTTTAGAGTAGGAATGGTAAAATGAAATACTGCAGAAATATCTAATAACAATCTATATCCATATACAAACTTCTAACATTATTTAATAATCAATATATTGTTGTATTTGTCTACTATTGTATTTTCAATCTTATCTGGTGCTCCTTTGCATTAAGGTGCAAGATATTAGTTATACATTTCTTTAACTGGAGAAAATTTTTCTTTATTTTTCTTACATTTCAGCAGAAATAAACAAAATAATTCAACAACTGAAAAAAAAAATATTACACTGAATTATCCCTTCACCAAAGCAGCAGTATTTATTTCTCGTGCAAAAATTTTGTTTTAAAATTTGGTTGTAACACTGAAGTTTTCCAAATCACTAAAATCAAATTAAATTTGGGTGGAAATTAGGTAGGCTAGAAAAGGATGTTACAATTTCCAGTATACAGGGTACAGCCAAAATCTTGATTTAATAACATCAAAAATAAAATTCACTGCCAAAGAACTTGTCTATTAATAGTAAGCAGCTATGAAGATACAGAGTTTAGAAGGTTGGCTGAACTGTCCCTCTTCCATAAAATAGTAGAATTATTCATATTAACTTAAACACCTTATAGTGACTAACAAGCAAACAAGCCTTATTTGACAATATCTGTCCACAGAATGCAAGATATCCATGGAGAAGACACCTTTATAAAACTAAGAACCAGATATCATGTGTTGTGTGAATTTTGTAAGGAGGAAGAAGATACAGAATTTACTCTCCATAAACCTGGATATTATAGCAGATTCAGCCACACTGGTGAGCAATTCAGATGTCACAAGAGGTTTAAATTACTATACTAAATTTTAAAGGGTGTACTGGAAAGCTTGATTTATGTACACACGAAATATCTTCCTTACAAAAGTTTTGCAATTATCTGTATCTAACTTAGGTAATTATTATACATTACATATTTACTAAACAAATAATAAAAGGATATATATAGAACATGGTAAGACAAAATACCCATTACTACCACAGTCAAATCCTATAATATTAAGGATGTTGTCTTAAAGGTCTCTAAAAAACACAAACCTGAAAGTGAGCTTTCGTATTTCCTCTTGCTAAGTCCATGTCCTTCACAAAGTGTTTTTGTCAGTTATATATACCACTATTTTATATCTCTATTACACTGCAATCTCCCACACAGTCAACTATAAAGACACTTAAAAACCTGATTACATAGTTTCATAAACAATGAACACTGTCAGTTTACATACAGAAAGAAAATACTTTAGAAATATTATATAAAATTACAAGAAATGACAGTATATGTTTCACCTAATTAAAAAAATTAAATCTAAGATTGTTATCATGAAACATCTAAAAGTAAATAAATAATTTGTGTGCTTTAATGAACACAACAATATATTGATATTGTCTCAGATAGAATACTGATCCACATCTTTCTTGATATACAAACATATTCTTCCTATTATTGACAGAAAATGAATTTAGCACTGCCAGAGGCTCGGATCCCTATTCAACACAAATTTAAATTTCAGATTTGGAAAGTTGGAAAATAAAAATCACACATTGTGTTCATCTAGGGGTGTTATCCTTTCATCTTCATATATGGGATTTGCCTGGTCCATAACCATCTATACTTTCCAAATGTGTACCACTTTCTATATCTTTCTCTTGTCCTTCATTTTTTTTTCTTCTTTCTGTCAACAGAAGTGGCAAACTTTTCACCACTGTTTTGTCTACCACTTCCTTCCTGTTCTATGGTGATTCACCTCAGTCCTTTTCCGCGTGGTTGTTTAGCTATGGACTATCAATCTTCACTCTGCTGGTTATTGGATAGCTTGGTTTTCTACATTTTGCCTTCCCCTTTATTCCGACCCTTTTCATGCCTCGTTGGAACATGACAATGATTTTATATTCTCTGACACATGCTCTGTTTGAATTATTGGCTTCTAGACATTTTCCATCTCCTACCTATGGTCTCCATTGGTCTGATTTTAATATCATTAGTGTTTTTCACAGTCTTACATTGTACTTGTACTTACTTTACCCAGACCTGGCTTCTTTTCTAAGACTTCTGTTACTTGGGATGGTGATTGTACTTTTCATCACCCTCCCTCCTGTTTCTTTCCTATATACTCATTTAGACTCATCTTCTGCATCTTGTCTTGGTGTTATACGTGCGTATTTAAGGGCTCCTGCTATTTTTTTATTCTACCGTTGGACCCCTCATTGTCTAGATCTGTTGCCTGCTACTATTACAGTGTGGATAAGCCAACTCCTTCAGTTTGGATATTATCTGTATGTTAGTACATGTGGATGATTCTCACATGTCTTTCATAAAACCTGCTTTATTTCCTGCTGAGTTTTAACTCTAATCTATTTTTTCAATCTTCACACTTTGGTAGGGTAAGTATATTTTCTTTTCAGCACCCATTTCTCTTTCATTGGATCCTGCCAGACAGCTGGCGTTGCCTCACGGTATATGAATTTTCCAAAATTTGCATATGGTTTAGGGTAATAATAATAAAAAAAGTGGTCAATCCTTTTGCCCTGGCATTACCAGTCCTCACTGTCAAGTTAGGGTCTTCTCAAGGTTGCTTGGGGTATCCTTGGTATTATATTTATCTAAGTTGCATCTACCATTCCATGGACTTTCATGGAAAAGATGTCAGAGGGTGTCTACCAAGTTCTTGCTCTTGCAGACTTTTAAAAGTAGTCTCATGTTACTGTCTCCAGTAAAAGACCTTTTTGGCAGGTATCTGATAAGGATCTTGATATATAATGAGTCTTCCAAGTGTAAATTCTTCTCCCTTTGTTCAGATTCCTGGCTACTAGTTCACTTCATGTTAAATGTGATTTTAAAAAATGGTGTTAATCAGAAAATTTGATAATATCAAGGCTTCATAAAGTTGTTCATATTTGAAAATGGGAATTCTATTAACTTATTGATTCTAATGACTTAGCTCTTGCAGATACTTAGGTTAGAATCAGTATCCTTACCTGATTAGGCTGGATGCAGACTTTAGAATGTTAAAACTATTAATATAAGATTTTATAACTTGTAACCTGTTGCCATAGAAACATGAGCGACGGTTACATGTCACTAGACATGAGTAGTGAGTGATATTGAAGTAGCTTCATTTCCTCTAGTATATTAATTAAGTTTTGAATTTTACACAGTATAGAGAACAATACAATCTTTATTACGGGGTTCACTGTGGCTCATCTTTTACATTTAAATTTTCTGGGGAAAATTTTTGTAAGTTATTTTGAACATGGTTTTAGTTTCTGCATCCTGTTACTTTGTTAGAATTTAAATTTCTGCTTTAACATGACTCCTTAGTTTGAGAATGTATCAAATCTAATAATCTTTCAACTTGCAACACTAATATAGATTATTATAAATTTTTTAAATCAACATGAAAATATGTAACATTATATTCTTCTTAAATTCTGTCTTAAGTTTTAATTTATTTTCAGTTAGGGTGACAATACATGCATATAGTTACATAGTATTCCTTTAACCATCTTAACAGGATGTTGTAGAATGGTGAAGATGGGCACATGTGTCACAAGATTGTCCCTAATTAGTAGGTGGGGACAGGAGAGAAGTGAATCTGGTTTAGCTTCAAGTATGGGGAAAATGAACCGTCTCATGAGACTGTAAATCCTGACAAGTTGGACATGATGGTAAGTTTTATGTAAACTGTTTTGATGTTAAAAGATACTATATTTTAGGATGTCTGTAAAGTTGAAGGTTTACTTGTAAGAGTAATGCATGTTGAAAAAACGATTAAAAGTATGGAACTCTCTCTCATCAGTATTTATTTTTCCAAATAAAACCCTATAGTGGAGTTTGGCTGCCTTGCTTCCGTGAGTTCGGAAGGAGGAAGTTGTTCTGACTGGACTCGCATTGAACAGTTTTTAACACATCGTTTCCTTTTATCTGGAACTGATGCGATGTATTTTGTATAACACTCAGATTACTATAAGCTACATTGTACTTTCTTGCCATCCTTATGACTCTGCGACACTATTTTAACATGTTCTGTCCCAAGGTTTTTCCATAACATTAGACAGTGTTATTGGTGAAGGTGACTCTGTCATGATAATGTTTTAGTTTTTAACAGCCATTAATCTTTTTTAATGTCATTTAAATGTTTTATATTTCTTCATTTAATCTTTTTTTATTGTGGTTCCACTTTAAGAGTCACAAATCTCTAGTTCAATTTGAAATTAGAAAATGGCCATAACATTAAATTCCAGAACTGGAAAGGCCAACTTCAGGTGACTCACCTGCTGTTTAAACTACTCGTCAGTCGTCCTGGCAGAGTTTTTTATTAATTTTGCTACATGTCTTTTAACACTTTTATTACCTACTTTTTGATGGTGGCTGTATGTACCAGAACCAGGACTGAAGGAGCCAACTTCAGGTGACTGACGGTGGTTCTTGTACTTACCTGTTAGTCTTCTTGGCGGGTTATGATAATTACCATTATGCTACAGACAGCTCGTTACTGTTTTTCTCTTAGCGTTGTAGACTAGATGTAAACATTGGTTTTATGCTATTTATGTTTTTTACTTGCTGTTTTGTTATACTTTCATGTCCTTTTTATACTACATTTACTTTAATTTTACCTTTTTTTCCGGATGTTGGGGCAGATAGCCTAGCTCCTTTGTGCCATAAAACAAGAAATCAACCAACCAACCACTGAGATATAAAAAATTTCCAGATCTTAACACATTGTAGTCAGACTAGTAACAAAACAGACTCTCTTTAGCATAAATATTTCATAAAAAAATCTGATTCTTTTTATACAAAATACCTGTAATCTTTACTAAATACCTACCTAATTTAGTGAAGATATGAGCGTTGTGTCAAGTTAGCATAAATACTTGACATCAAATGTAGAACTTGTATATTATACTGAGCCTGTAGCAAAGGATTAAGTTGTAATTTCGTTTTCATTACTAATGAAATTTGAGTCAAATTTTCTTATTGTTAACTTGTTGTCTTTTCCTCCAAGATAGGTTTTCTGTTGTGTCCTTTATCCTTTTCTTTAGTGGACTTGTAAGTTTGATAATTGTTTTAACATATAAGTTCCATAATGGTTTTGTATGTCAAATGTTGTTTATTAATTTATATTGCTGTACTTCATGACAATTCTAGTGGGCTCTAAGTTCTGTCTGAAGGTTTCTACCTATCTATCTCCTTCCTTCCTCCTCTTTGGGATCATTTTTCTTCAAAGATTGGTCTGTTCAAGATTTACTACACAAAGGGGCTGCCAAATGGGTGTTACTCATTCCCCTTGAGTGTAATTCCCATCTAATTGTTGTCCCTCAAAGACAGATGTTTGGAACCTGTTATAGAATTGTCCAAGTTGAACTTTTTTAACTGAAGTCACTGAGGGTTTTCCTGGAACTGAATGAATCAAATCATGATGGTTGCTTATCTTCATATACCAAGTGTGGATTGGGTGGGGGGGAGCTTTCCTCAATTCCCAAAGTTTCCTGGTTGGTTGTTTATTGAGGAGACTTCTTTTCCATTTGATATATCCTGGAACGTTTTGCATTGGACTCTGTATTATTTCCTCTGCAAGGTGGTTTGCCAGGTGGTTGTGGTTCAAACTGATTATTCCACTGTTATCAGCTATATCACTAAGCAAGGATAACTAAATTTTATCTTTATTTTCAGACTATGAATCTTCTTCACTGGGCCTACTAGAACTACCTAGTAGTCTTCACTTATGTATCTGCACTCAAATCAGACTCTTCTTCAGAGTCTTTTCCCCTATCCAGATGACAACTTTTTCTTTCTCACTACTCTGTATTGGCCTGCTCAGACATGGTTCCCTCTACTTTGCCTTTACTGGAGCAACATTCCCTAGCCTTTCCTTTGTCTCAGTCTCTCCTCTGACAATTGTAATCAGATATAGTTCTTACCATTGTCACTGAATTCACTTGCTCATGTGGCTTTGCATCAGCATCGACTTGCTCATCATGTATCTTTCTCTTCCATTCCATTCTTCCTTTCTCCTTGTCTTTGTACCAGAGGCAGTGGTTTTCTTCATATCTTGGTCCATTTGCTGTGGCTTTCATCCTTCCTGTCCTTTTGTATATCTTATTTACCAGTTCTTTGCCTGGTTGTTTGATCAGAGTTTGTTTGTATCAGCTGTTCAATTTGTTCCCTAAGATGTTGTGTGTCCATAATACCTCGATTCATGTTATTATTTCTGTCTATTATTCCAAGGTTCCCTATGTCCCATTGTACTCACTGGTTAAGTTTGCCAACTTGTATGATTGCTTTTATTGGTTGTCCGTAGAAGGTTATTAATAACACAATGTTTCTTCTCTCCTTAACTATCACTTTTATCTGTTTGCCAGTCTTTGGATATATCATTCAATTTCGAATGTGAATACCTCCCACTACTCGTTTGTTGCATTATATGCATGACCTAGGATAGGTATTGTTGCCTTCTGTGTGATTCTACAGTCTCACCTTTGTGTACTAGACCAGAATATTACTTTTCACACATATTTTGGTTGATAAATAATGTATTTCAGGGTCTCAT